>NC_058034.1:1762112-1774612 GCF_019176455.1 Solea senegalensis | reverse complement strand
CCTGGTAAAAACAAAGTTTTTATTAAAAACAACACTTAACTTGATTTAAATGGCGGTTGTTAACCTGAAATTTCTACCTAAAGTAATCTGAAAGTGTCAGCTTGCGTGGTAAGACATAGCAGTCGAGTTACTGGTGCTTTTAAGGCAGCAGGTGAACATTTGTTCCTCATTTACCGCATCCATGTAGGTCAGCTGCTCAGCCACCAGGTCGGCATCGAAAGACAGGAAGTCCTCGTGGACCTCAAATTCTACTTCCTCATCTTCCCCCAGGCAGAAAGAACTGTTGGCATGGAAACCACCTAAAAGCAGGTGACACCACATTTGTTCTGAAAGTGAAACCTCGAGATGAGACACAACATAGTGAGTATAACTCTCCACTTCACGACTTACCATCATTGTCATCCATGCCAGCCTGACTCTGCAGCTGCTCGAGCAGATTCTCTGCCCGTCTGAGAGCCTCGGACCCGGGCAGAGCTTTACGCAGGTAGTCCATCAGCCGGTGCAGACATGGGTAGTCAGGAGGCTCCTGAAAGTCTTCAGGACACTGGTCCAGCCAGGCACACAGGATAGAGGCCAAGGCACTGTGAAGGCGGCGAGGAGACGTTTACATTTAAACACCAAAAGGCATGAACTGTCCCTTTATGGATAACGGATCTCACTTTCTGATGGCTCCGATTGTTTCCGGGCCATGGCGTCTCTCTGTGTCGTGTCCATTTTCCTCCATGCATCCATAACTGCAGCAGAGAACAGAGGAAGCCACTTAAACACGTGAACACAGCAAACGTTTAGTACTCGAGCTGAAACACGTCACTGCGTCTGACCTGTCGAGCAGCAGCTGCAGGACGGTCTGCGTGCAGGTGAACGCTCTGTACGTGGACAGGAAGATGGAGGTGTAGGTGAGGTCGTTGTCTCCGTACGCCGTCAACAGCGTCTCCACCAGTCTCTCCAGCGTCCCCGCACGGATGCTGCGGATTTTGCAGTGCTCCTGCTGGCTCACCGTGTGGCCGGGAGGGAGCCGATCGCCCTCCGCCTGAACACACACACACACACACACACACATATATTTTTGACACCGTTAAACCAGGGGGAGCTAATGTTTAACAGTCACTTCTGACGCTTATCTGTGTTTTATTTTTGGCTCCATGTTTGGACATCTGGATACAATTCAGAAGACGAGAAAAAGCAAAAACAACATTAAAAACTATAGCTTTTTACATCTCTGTCTTATCTAAAACTTTTTCTTTCTATTTCTGATCAAAATGAGAACAAAAGTGTTTAAGAGCCATGTTTAAAGGTCCAGTGTGTAACATTTAGAAGGATTTGTTGGATATAAAAATATTGAATATAATACCCTGAGTATTTTCTTATATAACTGTATAATCGCTTTAAATAATAAAATATTTGGTTTTCATTGGACCTTCTGGTGGGCCGGTACTAGCCCATGGGCCGTATGTTTGGCACCTTTTGTATGTCATTTAGAAATGGGCCGTCATCTCGTGCCAGTGTTTCTACAGCAGCCTGAACAAAAACTGAAAAAACAAAGACATCATTTCTGGTCCCTGAAGGCCACCATAGTTCCCTGATGCACTTGGAAAAGTGAAGGATGAGTGAAGGAGTTTCATATTTAAAGAGAACAAGTCATTGAATGCTTCACACAGTGTGTTCTTGAAGTAAAGGCCGAGACGGACGGAGGGAGGAAACAGTGGAGACAGTTGTGACCTATATTTAACTCTGATTCGTCCAGATGTGCTGGACTATTTTATTTGGTCTATGTGAACATACAGCGATACAGTCAGTGCTTACACAACAGCTAGAGAAAGAGAGGGAGAGAGAGAGAGAGAGGGACCTTGGGTGATGTTAGCTCCCTACAACAGGAAACACTCCAATCTGCTTTTAATCACAGCAGGCCCCTCCTCCACAACCCCTTCAGACAGAGCGTAGAGCAGCGTGAGCCGAGTTCTCCCAACAACAACAGCTCAGTGAACACGAGAAATCTGAGTGAGCTCATCTTCAGTTTACCAAACATTCAAATGCAACCAAATCCACTAATTACCCCGCACACTGTAAACGCCGCTAATCCCACTCGTTGTAATTACTCTCATTCCCTGACAATTGACTGTTGGGAGTGAATCTGCGCCGAATGAGATTGTTCTGTGTGTTGTGCAGCAGAAAGTCGCCATGTTGTTTTAATTAGCTCTAATACAGTTGACAGCTCGTGCTGTTGCTGCTCCGTCATTATGGTCTTAAAGCCCCAGAGCTGTTATCTATTCCGTCTTTCATGTGCCGTTCTCCCACGTCGAGCAGCTCAAGCAAAACAAAAGATCACAATTCTTATTGCAAACAAATGAAAAGCCTTGTAAATCTGACTTGTAATTTCTGTTGTGCCAGGTTTTTTTTTTTTTGTGCATTCTTGTAGAAAACTCACAGGAGACACTGGGGATAATGCCTCTAATTGGCCCTTTCTGTGTTGTGTAATAATATACTGTGTAACGTCTTATTATGCTGATATAAACAGCGCAGTGGAGGAAACACTAATGCCTCATATCCACTGACAGTCAAGGAAAAGCCTTCACTACTGCACTTTTTTTTGTCATACCAGCATTTCATAAAACTAGAAAACTCCGCTGTACAAGGGAACGGGCTGGGGGATTTTTTTTGGCAGTTGGAAAGGTCAGGAAATCACATGCTTTGGCTGAACAGACCGGCGCAGGTCTGGTGAAACTGTCGCTTTTCAGCAGGCAACTTAAAAAAAAAGGTGTCGTCCAAGCGGAGGGAGGGTTGCAGCTCCAATGGTAAAACAACAATAGAGATTAGGTTGTGTTGTTTTTTTAAGCTGCGCAGGATGCACACACCTAACTGGGTTGATTTCATAAACCGCGTGCGCGCGACGAATGCCAAGCGTTAGAGACTGTTCCGCTTGAGATTAAAAAACAACAACAGGTTGGGAGAGTGGGGGAAAGGTTCCTAATCTCCAGACCAGCTGTGATTCTGCCCCAGTGTGAGTTACACCCCAATCCCACTGGGCAAATAAACAGTTCAGACTTGCACTTGAATGGGAATGTCTTTACCTTTACTACCATAAGATGTTAGTGATGTTTATTTCAATATTTAGCCTTTATTAAAATCACTAAAAACAGGACTTGTGATTTACAACATTATCTTTAACATTTCCAACAATGATTTGAACTTCAAGCACACAGTCCATTTTATTTGGTGTCCTTTAACTATGCTGTCCTCCACAACATAAATGTGACAAGAAGTCAACACTTTTAATAGATATTCTTCTTCTTCTTTATTTCGGCTTCACCCTTTAGTTCTTAATAAAAACACACGTTTTTATTAAGAGACACGAGAGACACGAGACATGAGAATCAAACACTAGACTCTTGAGAGAATGGGTGAACGTCAGATAGTGACACTAAAGTTACAAGTGCCCAGTGCACAAAATAGTCAAATGAAGAGGTTCTGGTACTGCCCGCTCACTTCAAGCCCTGGTGTCGACTCTTATTTACAGAGGCAGCATTGTTATAAAGGAAGAGTGATTTAATAGAAATATGCAAATGAATGTATGCCGTGTTCTGACAGTGACTTTTTAGGCTGGCTTTATCTTCCCATCGAAAGTGGCATGTAACAGGTGACCACACCAGCTTCAGTCCAAAGTCGTGTATCCACCGTGTGGAACGCTTCAGTTTAATTCAGCGCGGGACGTATTTGTTTCTGTGTTTCCATGAGGAATATTACCAAAATAACCAGCCCCATCAGTTCAGTTCCAAAGTCTGACCCAGGGCTCTACCGTTCCGAACCATGCCATGATGGAAACACAGCCCAACTGACCCGAAACATACGTAATAATAAGTCCGGTTTTAGTTGTATTAACACAGTGTCCCGCTGCTCCAGTGTGTGTTCAACACGAGTTAGGTCGACTCACCCCCAGCCATCTTGCTCCCTTGTTAGCTGCCTGTTGAATCTGAACCCTCTTCAGTGTCACGTTGTAGATGGCTCCTTCCTCGACTTCCTCCCCCCAGTCCTGCACTGAGCTCTGCAAAGACAGAGAGAGAGAGAGAGAGAGAGTTCAGATGTGAGGGAAGACTCACTGCTGCAGAGGTAACATTCACAAAAAGAGTCAGGAAAACAGATGACAAATACAAAGACACGCAACCTCTGCATTCACTCTGAACTAGAAAGAGAAGGACTTAAGGTGCAGTAAAACATCAAGACTGACTCCCCAACCCCCACAAATGCAGTCTGCCAAGCCTCCCCTCCCCTCCCCTTCCCTCCCCTCACTCCATCTTTACTCCCTCTTTTATTATCCATCTCTTTCACTGTTGTGTCTCTCTGGAGCTGAAGTCAGTGAAAAGTTACAGATAAGAGTCAGAGCAGAGGGAAGTCTCTTAAACAAACCCATACGTCGTGAAATACAAGCAAAGAGAGCTTGATTACAAATGTGTGTCAACCCCCCACACACACACACACACACACGTATTTGATTCATATGTACAGCATATGTCTGTGGTTGTAAATGACTCACAAAACAATATGGATGCGTCAACAAACCGAGAGAAGTTAAAAAATCCAAAACTGGAGCTCAGAAACCGGCCGAGCTCTGCTGAGACGTCAACGCACGGAAACAAAAACAGAGGCAGGCAGACAGTGAGAGGGACAGGCCAAACAGAAACACCACGCGTGCAGTATTATAGCCAAGTCACACTCACACTCACACAAACACTCTCATTTAAACTGCTCCACGGCAAAATCCGAGCTTTTTGTCTCAACAGAATGGGGGTGCCAGAAAGGAGGTCAAAGGTGAAAGCTGCCGTTAACAGACTCTGTGGACGATCCTGGAGGTCAGCGGCACTCGGCCACTCAGAAACATGACAAGAAAAACCTCACACAACAAAAACAACACAGAAGAAATGGATTTTTTTTCTTTGAAAGGAGGGAGTTTGAGCTGATTCAGTTTGTCTGAAGCATCATACGTCTTTCTCAGCGTCCAACCGTACGGCGAGCAACATTGTCTCCCTGCCTTAGCTGCCGGCTGGAAGGCTGGCACAGAGACAGATAAATACATCAGTGCATGAGTCATGCAGTCCACACACACACACACACACACACACACTCCCAAAACAATAGCAGGAGGTCTCAGTACTGGCTGGCCAGGCCCAGGCTGCTGAGTTCACAGTCTCTCTCACACACACACACACACACACAGATGTTTTTCAGAGCCAAGTTTTTTAAAAAGAAACAGTCTCAGCTCACTTTGTGTTGAGCCGACACTAAAAGTTGACACTAACTTCCACAATGACAACAACAACAACAGTGTCACCAGAGAGAGGAGAGTTTAAATGAGTGCTTAACAAATCAAAACTGTGTATTTCAACAGTGCAAAAGCTTATCTTGTTCTACCTTCTGTTCCAACGTACAACCCATACACGGAGGCCTTATCTTTAAGCTCTCACACATTTTAAATCTATTTAACTGTCAACGCTCCACTGAGCCTTGACTTCAAATAATGATATTGCAAATCAAATTGTAGAAAATGTTTATATTATTTCCATGAATCGTTCAAAGTCCAGTGTGGGAGAACCAGTGCCGTCTAATGGTGAGACTGGAGATCGTAGCAAACGGAATATTGTTGTTCTTTGCCTCCGTAAAACAAGCCCCTCGCCCAAAAAACATATAAATGCTTATTTTAAATCTAAGAAAACCAAATAATTCTTATTTCAAAGTGATTACACGCAGTTTTGGGGTCGAATGTTCAACTTCTGTCCCATTTGACCACAGAGAAAGTTTGTGGCTGTTGTGAAGGAAACACAGATGATTGACTGTGGCGACCCCTAAGGGCAGAATCGGGAAGAGAAGGATTGAATTTCTGCCAATACACCAGCATAAATGTGACACACTGGCTCTTTAAGTGCGTGTTTACAGCCTGTGATCACCTGAATCCTTCCACAGCAGAGGCTCAGAGTGACCGTGGAGGACACAGAGTGTGTGAAACAATACTCCCGCGATAACAACAGCACTTGTGTGGAGTGTGATGTGTTGGCTTTTGTGCTTTTCTCGACTGGACGCAGCTGGGAGCCGAGGAGAGACAGTGATGATGGTGATGATGATGAGGACGGTGGCCCCGGGGCCTCGACAATTGTTCTCTCAGTCTGTCTCACGGCGGGGCTTCCAGACAAAAGTTTTCATACACAGAGTTCAGACACACACTCATTATTTCTTCCTGCTGTTGCACAGGTTTACAAACTTTTACGCAGAGCCACTACAATGTGGGTTCAACTGGGTTTAAACCTTCCCGAAATTGGTTTCTGGTTGTATCTCTGAGGCCGGCGTTGGAAAGCGTGTCCTTTTAGGCTGGTTTGTTGGCTTAATGCGAGAGCCATAAAAAAAAAAAAAAAAGAGGAAAAGAAAAACACATACACAGATACACGCAAAGAATGGCTCTTTCTCACAAACAGCTAAATAGCTTTTCTGTCTTGTCTTTCTTCAGTTTGAGCCTTCGGAGCTTAAACCAGTGAGCAGATTGTAAGTGGAGATGATGTGGAGGAAGGTCATAGCTTGTGCCTTGTGCATTTAAAGTAAATAGAGGGTGTCCCTGATTCCTGCCCTCAACGATAGGATCATCTGCCTGGCTCATCTTTCAGTGCTGTGAGGATCAGGGGTCTCTGAAAATATTCATTCAGGAGAAAGTCCCCATACGGAACCGAACGAAAATATATAGACTGTATTGGAAAAAACATGCATAACTCCTCTTGGTTCATTTTACAATAATATCCAAAATATTCCTTAAATAATACAGTGCCACATACAAGACCACCGAACGCATGGAGAACTGGAGGGTGCATGATGGATTAAATATCAGAAATTATTAACATTTTCATAGAATATTCAATAAGTGACTGCAATGAAGGTCAGTTATTATTATTCAAGGAAAGACATGTTCATCATGCGGCTTTGTGCTGGATAAGAAGTTGAAAATGGTGTGCTTTGTGATGTTTTCCATCCAATATCTCCCTAAATGTCCAGAGTAAAATCAGTGATTTCAGTTAAAGTGCACTTTGTTGTGAGTGGTACGAGATGAGAAGAATTGTCTGTTCTCCATTATAACTGACCTTCAATAATGTGCATGTTGTGTATGGTAATTGCATTGGATTTTATGTGACTTGTGGTTTCGTCCAAAGCTACTTTTTCTTGCTCTCATTTGGAGTAAATTGGGGAAACAATGTCTTCCTTAAGGACATACTGATCATTAAACATCAGGCTGCTCTGTGATCAGATCGCAACTTGCATTGCTGAGCTGGAGCAATATTGTAATTTTTTGTTGTTTTGATTTTTGTTAAATTTGGTATTATACGCCAATATTTGATAGTGATATTTGATAGCCCTGACCAGACAACTACTGGGTTCCACTGATAATTCATTGCATTGCAGGCATAGAGTCACAGTATTCCCCTCTGATGCAACATCTGATCTGTATGCTTGTTGTGGCCCATATACCCGAGTTGATATTCCGGCAATATTTCAGTCGTAACATTTCAATTTGATGAAGAGGCCAGATTCTGTCCCTTTTCGGAGCCGGCTCAGAGCGTCACAGAATGTTTATGTGGGTAGAAAGTGTTGATAAGGAAACAGACAGATGCTGTCTTTTCATGGTTGATTTGTCTTGGTGACAATACAGAGCAATATTTGGGACTTTGAGTCACTATCACACACACAAATGTTTTTATGTTTCGACTGCGTCGTGGGAGGGAGTAAGCAGTTTCCTGGAAAAGATAAAGACACTGTGTTGTGGTGTTACAACAGTAATGGTATGTTGTGACTCTGACAGAGAAAGAATGTCATGCTTTTGTAAGACACACCACTGTTGCAACCCCTCTATTCAAAATATCTAGCAGATTGTTCAGTTCACACCTGTTTTGTTAACGCCCCCCAAACACATCTCTGCTTTTTCTGCAGAACTAATGCTATAAACTGTCCAAAATCCCCTCTGAAGTAATTTAATTGAGTGTAGGTATTGATTATGTGCCTCTCTTACACCCCGCCTCCCCCCCCTGCTCGCAATTCTTTGCTGGTATGTTTATTTTTTATTTTTTAAGGGGGTGGGGTGTTATGCCAGTATCTTCTTCATTATGCTCAGACCTGTAAGAAAGAGACTCACAAGCTGTTTTTCCTCACTGATGTGCTCATATCATTAATTCCCCTCTGACTGTGGCCTGGCCGGAAGCCAGAGAATTCTAAATCTGTAAGCAGTAAATTGTGTGCTGGGGTGGAAAAATCTATTAGATGTTTGAGCATGCCTCGAATTTGAATGGGAGAAAGAGCGAGGAAGACACAGTGTGTGTGTGTGTGTGTGTGTGCGTGTGTGTGCGCGCGAGTGTGAGAGAGAGAGGGGGGAGAGAGACCACCCAGCACCCTGGCCATATCCTGTAATGGCTCACACCATAATCAAATTCAGCTTCTCCGAACAGCTATATTCATTAATAATTTGTGATATTTTATTTCTGGAATGTCACATAATGTGTTTTCGGCATGCAGGGGTGGGGGGCTGGTGTATGGTTAAACAATGAGAATGGCCTCAAAGGAAATGAAGAGCTCAGTCTCTCCATTAGCAAGCTCTGAAACAACAGTTGTGTCTCTCTTCTCTCCATTAGTCAGGTCTGGAACAACAGCGATGCTATTGATGTGACCTCTGCTAAACAGGCAGAAACGGAGCAAGCTTCTTTTTATAACACCCTTACTCATCGACAGCAAATTTCTTTGACATTTATTTTACATTAGATTATTATTTTAATGGAATACTTTAAAATCTCATGGATCGGGACATTTTAGCTGAGAGTACGTGCTGATTTATGAACACTTCATCTCACAGACATATTGGCTGCCTGTTCTAGTTACAGTCTAATTCATATTTTAAGCAGCCTTTCTGCAGATATTTCTGTATTTGTCTTTGTCAAAATGATACTCATTTCAAGTATTACAGCCGCATACATTTTTGACTGCAGAATTGACTTTTGTTTGTACGTCACCCTGTTTCTTTCTTCCCTCACAGTTCCACATAGATAAATAGAGATGGTTCTGTGCTGCTCAATAGGCATTCTAGACATCACAGATTGTACACTGAATAACTCTGCATATTTTATGAGCATGCCAGTCCATCTGCTTTATGAATGCATGTAAATCCATCATCCTGTGTGTACAAAAAGGACTGGAAAGTAAAGTCACCATGAGGAAATTCACTCCAAAAGGATATGGAACATAAACAGTGGTTGCATTCTACTGTATACTGTTTAATTTGTGGCACATTCCTTGAGTATTTCCATTTAATATGCACTTCACTACTTTTTTATTTGACGGTTCTCCTCACGTTTCACACGTGAACACAGAGTGAGAACATACAAAGGATGGACGTGAAGATCAAACTGTATGACGTGATAAACAGCTCCACTTCAACCAGCCGCAACAATAAAATGGTATTTACACATTTGCTGCATCAGTAATAAGCATTTAACAATTGCAGAATATTCACAGGCAGAGTATGTCTGCATTATGAGTACTGAGTCACATGACATCTTTATGTGCATTTTATTAATCTGAACATTTCCACTTTTATGTATTATTTATTTACCTAAATGAATTGTGCAGCGTGGATATCAACAACAATTATTTCTGATTAACTAACCATTTATCAGTTTATTGGTAACGCCAGTGACTAATCTTGAGAGACTGACTTGTAAAATGATAATAACTTGACGTTGATAGCATGTGAGGGCGTGTGAACCAATACCATTACTTACTAAAACCTTACTCTACCTCAGCATTACAGTGTTGGGAAAACCTGTTTCACTAAGAGTTGTGCTACGGTAAAAATAGCTCATGCAGCTGATTGCAGATCAGCTTCTCTACATTCACTTAATATAAGATAGACTTATAGCCTTGGAAGAATAACATAGTGTTCATTTCGCAGCACAGAGGTAATGCATTTTTCCTGCTTTGGAAGGTAATTGCAATGGCGCTTTGATAGATTCCAGACATTTGGTGGGAGCTGTGTGTGTGTGTGTGTGTGTGTGTGTGTGTCATGCTCAAACATACTTGCCTGGATACATAACTGTTCTTAATGCTTTTATGAAGCCAAATAATTAAAAAATGACGTTATGTTTGTTATGTTGTATTTGTAAAATATCTGGGTGCAGGTGGTGTAATGTATTTTGGTTTTCTTTAATATACTGACTGCCAGGGGAGTTGGAAGAAGTACCTCGGCTACAAACAATAGATCATTGATGCCTCTGTCCTCTTTCTCAATCTGTCAGTAGCAGTGCATTTCCTTGTTATGTACTGGCCCGAGGAGCACTTGGCAAAATGAGAGGCATTCAGCCAGTCTTGTTTTTTTTCCTCTTGATTTTCCTCTGAGCCATAAGTCAAGGAAAAGCCGTTTTTTCATTCCATGTGTCAGAGGATAATATCTTAAGTTAACAATAGCCCAGTCACAGACACACTATGTTACAGTATAGGTACAACTCGGATACATCTTACTGAAGCTAGTTGTTGAATTAAATACAGAAATCCTATGGAGCCAGAGGCCTGCAAAGATGGATAAATATGCAATATGCTACAAAACTATTTCAGTGTTTGGATTCCGGGAGGAACAAATTGATTCTAGTAGCATTTTTGATCATTTATAGCCTCTGTCTTATGGCACACGTATTGGCAGTCAACACTGAGACTGGCAAGCTCGTAGAAAACAGAGGCATTTGCCAATTAATTGGTTTGATTCATGTTTTTTTTTTTCATTTCATGCTACTTTTCACAGCGGTACACACATTGCTATAAAATACAACAACCAAAAGAAGAAGAAATGAATTAAAAACATCTATTATCATTTAAAGCTGGTAATAAACTTGGATTTACAGATTGTAATAAAAAAAAGAAGAAAAACAACAATATCACACAGAGAACTAAGCGGCTTTTTTCTTTTTTCTTTTCTTCTTTTTGGCAGGAGTGACCGGTGAACATAAGCATGTTATCGCAGCCAGATATTTTGCACGAAAGTTATTATCTTTCTTGTTCAGTGTAAAAAATGAGCTGTATGTGCTGCATCAAAGTGATTACAGCTCCGCTGGTAAAGTGGAGATTTGCCACATCACAGGTCATGTTCTCTGGAATGAACGAGTTAAAAGCCAAACTGGCTGCAGTTTATCAGAAATTACCTGCTTGTTTAGCCAGATGCTATGTATGTCACATGAATAACACGGCAGTCTTGTGTAAACACTTGAGTAGGAGAACTTCAAACGGAGATCATTAGGGCCTGTGGAGGAAAAAAGCAATTGTTAGTGGTTGTTTTCTCTCTCTTTTGTGGCGTTGTTAGAATACAGAGTCAAAAATAATTGCATGGAGTAATGCACAACAGTTTGCATTTCTGAGATTTTCCCTTTGTGTTTTTAATACGCTTTATATCCATGACAGCTCATAAACTAGAAATCTGAACAGATGGCACTGATTTTTAATGACATATTGCTCTCCGTAAAGTCTCCCTCTAAGGCACAGACTATACGTCTCCCCATGGGGATCACACCGCTCTAGTTGTTATCATGATCTGCTAATGTCAGTCTTTGCTGTGCTACATTGTCAAGTCCTTCATCTAAATAAATTGGATGTAAATTGAGTATTGTGCTGGATATAATTATTGGAAAGGGTTCCAGTTGGCTTAACTCTACAGGCTGTTTATTTAAAGCCTTCCTCCTCTGTACAGATCTGATGATAGAGCGAGAGAGGGCGAAAGAGAGGTTCTTATATAATGACAGGAATGTACAATGGAGCCATGCTGAATGACAGTGCAACCCCCCCAAATATAACCCAACAAACACAATCCCCCACCATTGGGAAACATGCCTGTCCTAAATACCCTCGAGTATTATTATTCTTTTTCCCTCTCCTGCTTTTTCTCCCTTTATTCTTTTACCAAAAACATATTAAATCATGTTTCCTTTTACACATCATACGCCCTGAGAAATAAGTCTGAGTTGATAATAAGGGGCCCTTCTTTGAGGAAATACACACAGCAACTTTGATCTAGAATGGCATGTAATTCCTTGCCTGACCCAATTCCCAATCTCCTGATAAGATGTTTTTCCCGCCTCTCCCTCCCTTGTGCTAACCTTCCAGCAGAACCCACTCAAATGGGAACTTTCTGTCCCATTAAAGATACATTTAAAGCTAAACATGTGATCCATTTCAATCAGTGGGAGGTGAATGTAGTGAGGTTGAGAACGCTGTCTGCAACACGTTGAGTGGAGGAAACTCGCTGTATCCCCAGTCCTCTCTGTCGCTGACAACCTCTGAGATCTCTGATCACAGCTGCTCAATTGAGTTTGCGTCGGACAGAGCTGTGTGACAAATGAGAATTGCCGTCATAGCAGATAGAGTATCATCACCTGGGTGTAAAAGCTTTTAGGCGTGTGTGAGGCGAGGGAAAGAGACATGGAGAGGGGTTTCACTCACTTGCA
>NC_058034.1:1644855-1762012 GCF_019176455.1 Solea senegalensis | reverse complement strand
ATCCGTCAGTGTCGCCTGGAGACCGATGGCGGTCATTGTTTTCAACATCCTGGTCCTTCTGTCCAGCCGTCGCTTCAGGTTGATGAGGAAAATCTAAACAGGACAACAGGAAACCATGGCGATACATTAGTTTGCTCTGGTTGTGTTAAAGCTGAGGGTAAAAATGGAAGTGTCTCAAGCTCATCACTCACTTTTTCAAAGCCTATCTTATCACATGGTGACGACAAGGAGTTCAGGTACTCTGACGTGTCAATGTCATGGTCGACTGTTGACGGGGGGAACAAGGAGGGGACACGTTAGAACAGCAAAAACAAAAAAGGGTTCTTTTCTATATTTCTTCAGGTGGTTTGTCAGAGAGAGGAGGTGGAGCTTGGATAGATGAGAGATAGAGGAGAGGAGTGGCACTGAGGCAAATATGGCAGACAGGATGTAATCAAGGAAGGTCAAGTGGGTCAAGGAGTAGAAACAAATCTGACAGGAAAAGTACCTAATGATGCCTGTGTGCATGTATGTCTGTGCTTGTATTACACTGGCATAAACACTGCCCTTGTCAGAACCACTAGTCCTCATGGGGACCAAAACCTGGTCCTCATGAGGTATGACTTAATGTCCAAGGAACTGGTTTAGTTTTGGGGTAAATTAGGGCTGAATTGTGGTTCGGGTTAGGAATTCCCCGGTCTAGGGTTAGTAAGCATTTAGTTTAATGTTAAGATTAGGGTAAGGAGACAGGGAATGCATTATTGTGGCTGTGTGTGTGTGTGTGTGTGTGTGTGTGTGTGTGTGTGTGTGTGTGTGTGTGTGTGTGTGTGCATACTCACTCAAAGCCTCAGTGATTGTGTGTATGAAACTGTCACTTTCTTCTTGAACATTTTGTTGAGCCTTGAGAGGGACCGGCAGAAAACCGTAGTGTTCTCTGTTACACACATACATCTGCACACCTGGAACACATTATATATATATATATATACATTATATTATATGATACATTCATCTCAACCAGTAAAAGAACAAGTGTTTCTGTTGGAATGATGTGACACCCAGTGTTGGGCAGGAGAATGTCCAGAATAAACGTGGCAGACCGTAAAAAAACAACTTTTGAGTCCTGGCCCGTTCACACTTTAAAACAAACTCACACAAGTGTGTTTATGTCACACTTCAAGTGACATTTCAAACCAGCTGCATTAAGTGGCTCATGATGCAGCGATTATACGTTTACATGTGGCCTTTCAGCGTCTCCCTCTCTGTTTGTCTGATGGAGATTGGGTACCTTGCTAAGGGTAACCCCAGCCCCTGACCTGACAGGGATTTGAACCAGGAAATCTCAAGTTACAAGCCCAATTCCTGTCCGCATGGCCATGTCTTATTTTTAACATTAACATTAACATAATTCTAAATTATTATGGTAGTATAAGTAGTCTGGAGAGGGTTGTATCCACAGATTGTATATAAAAATGGATAAAGTTTTCCAGCTACAAAACAGTTAACCTGCATAAAAAGGGCCATTGACTTCTTTCTCACCGCCAGTTATTTTCCTCTGGTGAGTCGTGCCAAACGTTAAACAATTTTATTTAATGAAACTAATTAGAAGGATGTGATAAATGCACTCTCTGTTTTGTTCTTAAGTTTACTGTTTACTGGGTTTAAAATAGAGAACAATGGTTAGGTCATCACTCACATACACATAAAACCAACAAACACTGACACTGTTACACACTTAAAAACAGCCACGTGTACAATCAGGACACACACACACACACACACGGCTCCATTTATCCCTGCATGTGCTCACTCATCTGCTTGTAACTGATGTGTGTATTACACAGTGTTACACTGGCGCACATGTGTGACTCACAATTAAATAATAACGAGTGTGTGAAGTAAAGCAGTCATGAGGTTTTCAAACTCACCTGCTTGACGTGCCGAGAACGCAAACACCATGATGTCATCGAATGCCCAGCTGTAGTCCGGGTGAGGAGGGTAGAAGGCCAAGTCTCTGCTGGTCTCACGCCGCAGGTCTAACAGGAAGGTGCTGTGCACCATGGGAACAGGGTAGCAGCCCAGTCGCTTCCACTCCCTGATCGGCTGATAGTCTGGCGTTCGCTTGTAGTAACCCTGACAGAGAAGAGCGAACATGAGGTAAATCCAGCTGATGCACAGGCAGGCAGACAGACAGGCAGGCAGGCAGACAGACAAGTTAAAGTTCAAACAGTACCTGTGGAGTGATGCCACACCAGAAGTTGGAGTAGAGGGAGCGAGACTCTAACATAGGAGCCACCAGCGTCAAGTTCTCAGCCATCATCAGGTTGAGGGACGGAGGGTTCGGCTAACAGGTTATCACTGTCGGCAAACCACAGGAGGAGAGAGAGAGGAGAGGAGAGAGGAGAGGAGAGGAGAGGAGAGGAGAGGAGAGGAGAGGAGAGGAGAGGAGAGGAGAGGAGGAGAGGAGGAGAGGAGAGAGAGAGGGGAGGGGAGGGAGGAGAGAGGAGAGAGAGAGGAGAGAGAGAGAGGAGAGGAGAGGAGAGGAGAGAGAGAGGAGGAGAGAGGAGAGGAGAGAGGAGAGAGGAGAGGAGAGGAGAGGAGAGGAGAGGGAGAGGAGAGGAGAGGAGAGGAGAGAGAGAGAGGAGAGGAGAGGAGAGGAGAGGAGAGGAGAGGGGAGAGGAGAGGAGAGAGAGGAGAGGAGAGAAGAGAGAGGAGAGGAGAGAGAGAGAGAGAGGAGAGGAGAGGAGAGGAGAGAGGAGAGAGAGAGAGGAGAGGAGAGGAGAGGGAGAGGAGAGGAGAGGGGAGGAGAGAGGAGGGGAGGGGAGGGGAGAGGAGAGGAGAGGAGGAGAGGAGAGAGAGGAGAGAGGGAGAGGGAGGGAGGAGGGAGAGGAGAGGGGAGGGAGGGGAGAGGAGAGGAGAAGAGAGGAGAGGAGAGGGAGAGAGGGAGAGGAGAGAGGAGAGGAGTGAGAGGAGAGGAGAGGGAGAGGGGGAGGGGAGGGGAGGGGGAGAGGAGAGGAGGGGAGGGGAGAGGAGAGGAGAGGAGAGGGAGAGGAGGAGGAGAGGAGAGGGAGAGGGAGGAGGGGAGAGGAGAGGAGAAGAGAGAGAGGAGAGGAGAGGAGAGGAGAGAGGAGAGGAGAGGAGAGAGAGAGAGAGGAGAGGAGGAGAGAGAGGAGAGAGAGGAGAGAGAGAGGAGAGAGAGAGGGAGGGAGAGGAGAGGAGGAGAGGAGAGGAGGAGGAGAGAGGAGAGAGGAGAGGAGAGGAGAGGAGAGAGGAGAGGAGAGGAGAGGAGAGGAGAGAAGAGAAGAAGAGGTCGCTCATCCGTTAATGAGCAAAAACTCAAAGACTTTCTTTTTGCATAATTTTTCTTTTAGTTAAGATGTCTGGGTGTATGTTTTAAATCAAATAAAACAAAATAAACATACAAGTTTGAATTAATTTACCAAACACTTACAACATCGTGCACAAATGTTGCTCTCGTCATGATTTCTATTTTCTTTGGGTCGTGACAGGCTTTTTTAAAAAGTGGCTCCTCATGTTGAGCTAAAACACTTTCACTAGTGTCAGAGCCTTGTGGTTTATTTATTTTAACAACAAGAAAGATTCAAAAACACTTCAACATAGTTAACAGGACAGGACAAATAATATAAGTTAACCCTACAAATAAAAATTTAGAGATCGAGACTCAATGAAACCAACAAGCAAGTTGAATAATAAAAAAAAAGAAAACCAAACAAACAAAAGTAAATAATTCTATAACCTACACTAATTTATTATCACATTAGCTTTGTTTTGTAGTATGCAATATGCCATAGTGATAACACTATTTACCAGTCACCTATACCCGTGATAAAACATTTTTTTATTAGTATCAGCTGTTTTATTTATGCGTTACAGCATCTGTCTCAACAGCAGGAGAATGTCGCCATTTACATGGGAACTTGTGTTTGGGAAGTTTATTATTGGAATATCTGGGAATTAACAGGAACACTTGTATAGTTTAAAGAAACTGTGTCATACACAATGTCATGCATGATAATGATACCAATGAAAAAACATGACACAGATTCAGTTAGCTGTGAGTAGAACTTTATCTTTAGTGCTTAATTATTTCAATGAACAATCAATTCTTTAATTGAACAATAAAATGAAAGCAACTCCCTGATCAAATATCTACCTCATAATATCATCAAGACTTTATTTAGTCCTTGGGCTCAAATGTGCGGCTTCAATAGTTGAGGTTTGTGGAAATGATCACAGTGCATGTAGGGGGCGTGGCCTCAACAGCCCTGCAGTAAGTATAGTGTGCTACTGTATGTGCCTGTGATTGAGGAATAGCACTGATATTCAACTGTATTTACATCAAATCTGATTATGCTACAGTTTATTATTATCACATCACATTTATTTTCCCAACCTTCAGTTTTCAAAATTCCCAGTTCATTCCTGTTCATTCCCATGGAAAGTTTCCTATTTTGCAAGCGCACAGCTGGCTTCAACATGCAGTAAGCAGGACACAACTCGCTTTGAATTATGTGGAGCTTGCATTTTCACAGTCACTCACACAAAGTGTACATGTGAGAAGAACTCTCACATACTGTACAGCCCTCTGGATCATTTCACACACACGTCAGGTCATGTCTGAAAGCACTTTATCTGAGCGACTATTAGCTGTCTCGTAATATCGAGTTATTTTCATGCAGGTGTGCAGCACAAGCCAAACGTCAGCTCCCTTCACCTCCATCATCTCACGTTGTTGAGTCTTGTTTATCGACAGTTTAATATTTGTGTTTTCAACAAAATCGGACAGTTTAAAAAGGTAAAGTAAAAGGGAACGTTTTCTATGAACCACAGCGAGCAACGAATGAACAATATCTTAATAAGTTGTTATTGCATATTTTAAGTTAAGGTGAATAAATATGTTACCAGGATGTAGTCGGCCCATCGTTCCCTGGCAGACTTGAGCGCCGCTTGTCTCAGCTTCATCACATGGTTGAATCTGGAGGGAGGCCAGTGCTTTGGACCCCACTCGTCTGTGTAGGATCTGATGATAAATAAACGTAAACATATTCTATTTATTATCTTTACCATGACAAACTGTGATTATTTATATAACACCTAAGCCTTTTTTAACCATAAAAGGACCAGAGCATGTCCTGCTCTCGTCCAGAATAACTTCCAATGTCTGACAGTTATTTACAATTTACTGCACGTTAAAATCCTGTTTTAACAATTTAAAAAGAAGAAAGAAAAAGGTTTATTTAGAAAAGCACTGCGGTTGTACACAAACACAGACACAGATACAGAGACAGTCGTGTTGAGTTGATTGTGTGAGTTAATTTAAACATGGTTAGAATGTAACAGGCACTTATTTAAAATGCATATTTAAAAGTTACGGCTTTAAAGAAGAACTTTACAAATCTGTTTCTCTCTGGAGCTCCCCCTACAGTTTCAGGGTACATAGTTTTTTTTATCCTCACTGTTGTAAAAACTCATCGGTGGCTATGTGCACTCAGTGGAGTCATGTCTGTGCCAGTCATTCCTTTTGCATGTTTCTGTGTTTTTTAATTCTCGCCATTGAAAAAAAGCCGCTCTGATGTTTACTCATGTGTGGTCAGAGAGTTGTTTCCTCTTCCTCACGCCCTTCCTCTGCTTCTTTCACTGCCTTGATCTGCGCGTGTAGTGTCTTGAAGCAATTTGTGTTATTTTCGCGAGACCTCCTGATTCTGAGGACTCCGGCAGCCCTGATCTTGCAAGGCTGGTTTTCCGCTAACAGACAGTAGGGGCAGTGGAGAGCTCCTAAACCCCCCACGCAACAAGACATTTAACCATCACAATGACTCTGAAGCTGTTAAATGAGGCTAAAAAGTCTCACCTCGGCTCCTCCATCGGCCTCCACTCCACATAGTGGTAGACTCGCTGAGCTCCTTTCAACCATTCTCTCAACATGGCAGTGGTGTTGTCCACGTTGTGGTCTGTTGCTGCCCTGAAACACAAACACAGACAACAAAAGTGTGAGTGAAATGAGGCAAAGCTTTCACCACGCGTCCTCAAAGACAGAAGCATTTACATGTGTCATGTACCGTGTTCCAGCGACGAGTCCTCACCACGGCAGCACAGTGCTGCATGTAAACTCACCTCTAATCTCTAAATGTTTAATTTCTTTAAGGGATGTCCCGATTTTCAATTCCAATACAATACCGATATTGCAGCCTTGATTATTGGCCGAAACCGATATTGATCCGATGCGATATCAGCACGAATCATACATACTTTAATTACTTATTTTGTGAGAGAACAACCCCCTTGTTTTCACTATTTTGGATTAGCCCAACCCACACAGGCTGAGTGACTCATCATGCACGGAGGTGGAAACTGAGTCTAATGATTTGTTTAAATTCCGTTTTAAAACAGAGAAATAACACAGCAGGAAATCTTAATAAATAATAAACACACTTCTAAAACAGATAATAAATAAAACCATAATAGGACACTGCAAGGAGAACAATGTGAGGTGAGAGAAAAGATGAAAGAGTGGTGCACATTCCAGTCCAAACTCAACTTAAGTGTCTAATCTGGTCAGGGGGAAAAAAACAAACATAATATATAGTAATAATGATATTTGAGACAATATTTTATAGTAATAATTAATCATTTCAAAATAAAAGTTTTTGTCTGGATATGGAACGAAAAATAGTTCACAATAAAATGTTTTAATTTATGAAGCAAAATGAATCTGTAAATAAAAAAGTAATAATTCTGACTTTATATGGTGTGGGGCTTGTTCTCTGTGACACAGTGTCCACGCCTAAAGGACTAAAAGTATCTGGAGCCAGAGTGTGCAACACTTTCCCTCCTCCGTTTTTTTCAATTTAAGTTTTTAAACAACAATAGAAAAAAAGAAGAGAATGTCTGGATGTGCAGTCATACATATTTTAAGGGTGAAATGGAAGAGACTGTTACACTCTGACGTCCACTGACATCCAGACAGCTGGTTGTGGAAGATGACGACAGGCTTCTTCTTTCAGATTTTGTGTCATTACGGTCTCACAGTCACAGTCTGAGAACTGAAAAGCTTCGTCACTGTTAGACAGACATCACACCGCGGGTCAAACTATGCTAACAATCAAGTCCAAGGAGCTCATACTGATCCTCTTTGTATGGATGAGTTTGTCGAGAGTCATTGCAATTTGAAATATTCAACCTTGAGCAACATTAGAAAAGCCGGTCGACACTAAGATTCTTCTAACATCCCAGAGTCATATCTGACATGGAGGAGGAAGAAATAGATTCTTACAGGAAAGGACACTTTTGAAGTGGTAGCTCTAAATTAGGAGCTGTCTTACACAAAGAAAACAAATGGATCAACAGAATCTCTTCATGCTTCAATCTTCTACTGACTGATTAATGGACAACTGAATCATCAGTTTGAGAGGAATATGTCAGAAAGATGAATGAAGAAGACAAGAAAGTTTGTCAAGAGTAAATTCACTCCATGTAAAATAATGCACTGGTACTAGACACTAACTGGATTACAGAGGAAATGTAAGAAACTGTATTTGGGACAGACGGTTGAGTGAGTGGTGGGGTGAGACACTGTCAGCGTCCCTGAGAATGTGTTTAACGGGAGACAGATCACAAGTCCATTCTCAGTGGTTAAAACCAGACTAATAACAGCTGCTAGATTAGTACTTAGTGATGAGAGACTGCCTCATATGAAACTAGGCTCATCAAGATAGAGACAAAAACCACATTAAGGGGCCAACATGTGGGGATTTTTGAACTGTATTTCTTTAGCCCAAAACCCCAGACTCAGATGATAGCGGTTCTGCTCCTACCATCCATCTTTACCGCTTTATCCTCGCAGGGGTCACAGGGGCACTGGTGTCAATCCCAGCTGACACAGGGCGAAAGGCGGAGTCACAACCTTGGACAGGTCACCTGTCCATCACAGGGACACTTTGCCTAGTCCCCAAATCTGGATGTTTTTGGATTTTGGGAGGAAACCAAGACACCCCGACTCCTATGCTCAATGGGCATCGTTCACTTCTTCTTCTTCTTCTTCTTCTTCTTTGGTAGGAACGTGTCCTATTCCCTGCGTCCATATTCGTCCTTATTGTTACGCCAGAGAATCAATTTATGCAAAAACGCTTGGTGTGAACACATCGGACTGAAAATGTCCTTTCGCATCAGGACCATATATGATCAAGTTATTGTCGTCATTTATTATAATATAATATTATATATTATATATTATATATATATTATCGACACATGAACCATGACCGTGTTTTCATGTTTTGTGGAAAGAAAGTATTATATTAGTTATAACAACTAAAGGTTTGCTGACAACAGTTGGATCATCAGTACAAAAAGTTCTGTCTAAATCACAGCCACAGATGCTTGTTAGTCACTGTGGTTTATACTCTGTTCCTCCACAGAGATTTCCACTTCAGCTCGTGCAGTTGCCTCAGTTGAGACACTGAGCTTCTGTCTGTGGTGGTGAAGTGTGTGTGTGTGTGTGTGTAGATTTGTGCAAATTAAAACTGTAAACAAAGTCTGCATCACTGTTTGCTATCACTTCACACGTTCGGGATCCATCGGGAATCTAAATTTCACCTGTTTCTGTCTCTCTGGATAAAAAAAAGTCCCAGTTTAGTGAGGAAAGGTCAACAGAACGTGTGGTAGAAGTGTGCACACAAACACACGCTTTTAGTGAGGTTTCCACTGCTTTCTGTAATATTCCTCACTGTCCACGCTCCAAAATAACTCCCAATTAAAGAAACACGCGCAAACGCGCACTTGTGTCCCAATACTTTCAGGTAAGTACATGACGAGGAAGAAGAAGAAGAAGATTACAGCGCTGATGCTCGTCATTTAACCCACATTTAGCACAGGAACACCTGTTCTCCTTTAACAACACACTTACACTGAGTGCACACATGCTTATGAGCTCACACAAATAACACAGGCGCATGCACGGTCCTGTGTCGGGAGGAGGCCGAGCCACTTTGTGCATGGAATCCCAGATGGATAAATTCCTCATGAAACATAATCAGCAGCTGGTGAAAGCCTGAAGGAAACAGAACGCTCAATAACTTTAATAATGTGTGTGCACGACACGTGCGTGTGTGTGTGTGTGTGTGCACTTGCAGGTGTGTCCTGAAATATACAGATGTAGATGTTTGTGTCGTGGGTTAGGAGGAGGTTTGTTTCACAGCAAAGTGAAGTGGTTGTCAAAGTTTGCAAGTGTATTAATAGGAAGATGAGGAATGAGTAAGTGTTTGAGTGTTTGTTTATCCACTCGTTGTATTTTTGTGAACTTGTTCACTCAAAAACAACTTTAAGGAGTTTCATCAAATTTAGTAGAAACATTATTTTGGATGTAGGGGTCAAGTGATTAGACTTTGGCGCTCAAATATCAATGGAACAAACGTTCTCTTGAACTCATTAAGACCTCACGCGATAAACATGTTTGAACGTGTTAACAGGGACAATTTGTGGTCATTTCTTCACACATGGTGCAAATGTTCACTTGGAATTACAGATGGAACAAAATGGGGTTGTTTTTTATTTACATGCTTTACTGAAAACCCTTGTAGGAAATGTCTTTGCATCTCATTCAAAGTGTAAAAAATGCAGGACACACACACACAGTTAAAAATCAAACTAACAAAGGAAAAAAGGTCAAACTCAAACCTAAAAACAACATGGAGCAGAAATACAGGGAAAAGACCAGGAACACATGAAAGCCAGAGCATGAAAGAAATGGAAGCGAAAGACGTGACATGATGAAATGAACACAATGAACCAATGAAGACACATCGCACACAGGTCAAACCCATTAAAGGCACTCATACGTCCGTGCACACCATGAGCATGATGTGAATAGTAGTGATGGGAAGTTCGACTCTTTTTACTGACTCGGATCTTTTACTCTCGGACAGTAAATTGAACTAATCTTTTTTTGAGTCATTGTGTTCATTTCGTTCATTTTTACAGCGGGTGGCGCTGTAGCCCTCTTGTGAGGACCGTGGTTCTTAAACACTTAACACTGAAGGCAACATGGTTTGCTTCCGCTGACAAAGTATAATAAACAAAATGCCACAAGCTATTCAACCCATATGAAACCCCAGGAAAGCAAATACACACCACAATAAAGTAAACTTGTGTCCTGTATCCTCCCTGCCATTGTTGTTTAACGGCACGACGATAACTAGGTAGCTGTGAATCCCGAACTAATCATTTCTGTTTCCTGTCCTGCTGACTGAACTTATGCAGCTGCCTGCCATGTGGCGAAGGAAGGTACTGCATGAAAATTAACAAATCACTCACTGAGATGACTCATTACTCCCGAGTCATACAAAAGATGAGTTCATTTTGAACGAATCGTTCACGAACGACACATCACTAGTGAATAGCGGCATCATCGTGCAGGCTGCGCGTGCAGCTCAGATTTTGTTACCGCACGCAAAGACCGCCCCATTGACAGCAGAAGAAGTCGCCAAGGATGGTCATCTGACCCTCGAACCAGCCAATTCCTAGCATCCAGACTTATACCGCCACCCAATGGTGACATCAGATACTACAGGAGCCAGACCCTGGTATACTTATACCAGGGTCTGCGATTTGCGTGCATGTGCGCAGAAGTATACAAGGGCAGAAGTCAGAGAACAAGGGACACTCAAGGAAAATTTCAAAATAAAACAGGAAACCAGGAGCTGAAAACCACACATCCATCCATCCATCCATCCATCTTCCACCACTTTATCCTCCACAGGAGAGTCGTGTGCCAATCTCAGCTGACATAGGGCGATAGGCAGGCTGCACCCAGGACATTTGCCAGTCCATCACAGGGACACATATAGAGACAAACAACCAAATATTCACTTGGACTCAAGAAAGACATTAGAATTTGGTCATAAATGACTTTGAGCTCAAAAGAATTGTCTATAAAAAGCCTCAAGAGAATCTTTTCAAATTTGGCATTTAATGTGGTTCAAGCTGACTCACACGTTACCTGCTTGCAAACATGTTTTTGGCGTCTTTAACATTCAATTCTTTTCAACAGCTGCATTGTCAGCGGCGACATAAAAACCCACAGGACGATAATTGTAGTTTTTATCATGTGCGTCAGTGGTAATAAACAGAGCTGCACACACATTTACTGCACTGTCACTGAGGGATATACATGTGCTCCTCCATGTCATCCACCACAGACTCAATACAACCAGGACCACGTGTATGAACACACACCTGTAAACGCTTTCATGAGAGCGCTGCAGTGAGAGTGCGATAATGAAAGAGAGAGCAAGAGATAAAAGGAATTCATTGTTCCTGCTAAACACAAACTCTTCCAAAATCAATAAACAATCAACAATTGTTTTTGTTTACAACACAGCAGTAAAATGCTAATGAGAAAATATAAATGAAAATATCGCTGGAAAATCGCTGCGTATTTTAAGGGCCTCGTCTTGGCAGCGGCGGGTCATCGGTCGGCAGAGGTTGCAGTTTGTCTGCGTGTCTCAGGGATGATTGAAAAAATGACACATGGTATCAATTACTTCAATAAATCGGCACATTTTACCGATAAGCGTTGGTTTTGCAGCTCTGTAGCTCAGACACAGTAAACGTGATCAAATCTGTTCACTCAGGATGATCAAGTATAGTTTTCATCCTGAGTGCGTCTTTAAAGAATGGCCCGCCCACTGGACGCCCCAGCCTCTCCGAGATGAACACTGTGTGATTTTCCATTACCGACATCACAGCTCTGCATGCCTCTTGATTTCTGGAAATGTGGCCAGTAATGATGTAACAGGGAAGTGCATGTGGAAGAGGAAAAGGCTTTTGTTGATATGTTGAGACATCCTCTTCTTTGTCTTATTTACATTTGAGACGGAGGACACAACATTGTCCTAATGTTCAGCCACGACAGCTCAACTGTCCTGTGCTGGACCCCGAGGTCAGGAAGCCTTAGCAGATTCTTTCCAATACATGAAACTATTAGGACTTGGCGTGCAGACACACAGCAATTATGTGATATGCACCGAGGATATCAGTACACCCTGTCCTCCTCCTCCTCCTCCTCCTCATCCCTCTGTACTTCTGCATCTCTTTCTTTCTTACTTGCCTCCTGCGTCTCCTCATTTCTTTTTTTGAAGTTTACATTATAAGCTGCAGCCTCATTACTCGGTTGCCTGCAGGGTTAAGATCCTGCTCCATCTTTATGATCTGCATCTGGACAACACATGCTTGCAGGGGCCTCACTTACACATCCCACTGCACCTTCGTCCAATCGCTGAATAATATCCACTTTATTCTCACAGGGTTTCTGTCTGTCACCTCTGATGATTAAAAACATGGCTGCCAGTGGGGGCACAAGGAGAAACTGATTTTAGCTTTTCTTAACTCTACGGTAAATATATGTTATGTTGCCATCAAACTCCATGAAAACAACACATTTAAACCTAACAGTTGTGCTGTGATGTAAAATTGCTGATATGTTCTATGGACTGTGGTGCAGGAAATAAGTCATTTACTGGTTTATTACAAGACAACAGTCAGAACAGGATGTCAAACTACATGAAAAGGCAGCTAAAATAATAGTTATTATGATATCAAAGTCATAATAAAGTGTAGATTTCCCAACTGACGCACAGTTAAAAATCAAAAGAAACAAAAGAAAAAGGTAAAACTCAAACCTAAAAACAACAAGGATCAGAAATACGGGGAAACAGACCAGGAACACATGAAAAACAGAGAATGAAAAACAACAAAATAATAGTTATTATGATATCAAAGTCCTAATAAAGTGTAGATTTCCCAACTGACGCCAAAGTTTTCTGCGCGGATAAGCTGAAATCTGGACACACTGAGCCGGTGTTGAGTGCTGGGTGATCAAAATATGTCGCCGTCGATGACAACACTAAATATTTAAGTTAAAGGTCTCCATCACCTCATTTCATGTGTGTCAGATTACAGTGAGTGTGTCATGAAGGTGATCAACTGCAGTCTGACATCTGGCCTTAAACACACACAGGCTCGTCTCTCAGACCGGCTCTAAAAGGTAAACACAGCTTTGAAAGGTCCCAGCAGGCCAGTGTCAGCTGACTCTTGATTCAATAAACTATCTGGTATCACTTCCAATAATGACTGGCTGCTGCACATAATTAAGAAGGAAGAATGCCTCTTTCAGACCTGAGCAGAGGCCTTAATAACTATGCTTGTGTGTGTGTGGACTTGATAGTATCGTCTGCAGGCATGTCACGGGAACAGCGGGGCAAAGGAGAGAGGGGAAGAAGGGTGGAGGTAGACGGGCAGAAAGGTGGAGGAAAAAGGGGAGGGGCTGAGGAGACTGGACCTCCTGACTGAAATTCCTCATGTCTCTCAGGGTCAACAAAGGTGCCGTAGGCTGATGGACTCACACTGGAGTGAAATATGCAAAGTTAAATATTACAGAAAGCTAGTGTTGGTAGGAGACACGATGAACCTGTGAACCTGAGCGCTAAGACCAGTCGTGCTCTGTGGAAAAGATTTTAATTTGGCACGAGTTACCAACAACAATACCTGATCATCATTTACATGAGACATTTTGACCTCAACGAGACGATTCAGTGACATCATGAGTCTCGTCTTTTACGCTTATCTGATGTTTTCTTTGATATTCTGACAGTTAGGGGAACACACAGTGGAGCACGTGGTTAGCACTGTTGCCTCACAGGAACACGGTTGCCAGAAGGTTGCTGGTGTACCCCGTCTTTCACCCTATGCCAGCTGGGATTGGCACCAGCAACCCCCGCTGATGAATGAATGAATGAATGAATGAATGAAGAGGATTTGGACAGACAGCATGTGTGGCTCCGTGTAACAGCATTTCACAGACTATAAACATTCAGACACACATATAGAAACTCATGATATGAAACAAAGAGGACAGAGATAAATAACAAATGATTTAATGAGCGATGGAGGAAACGAGAGTAGGGCGAGGTGGGAAATGAGAAACAGGGAGGGGCAGAGGGAGGGGCAGCACAGTGGTTACGCAGTCAAACGGATGACACACACAGGGACAGATGAGGTCTCATACACAGAGACAGATGGATGGTGCTAAAATTATTTTTCCACTA
Organism: Solea senegalensis; assembly: GCF_019176455.1. Classification (NCBI taxonomy): domain Eukaryota; kingdom Metazoa; phylum Chordata; class Actinopteri; order Pleuronectiformes; family Soleidae; genus Solea; species Solea senegalensis. The sequence goes on along the minus strand of NC_058034.1, from coordinate 1,747,910 downwards.
TGAATACACGAGTCTTTCTGATGAATATTCCACTGTGGATGAAAACACTGCCCTGAACTGACTGATGAACGGTGGCTCAGTTTCATCCTCACTCCCTTCAAACCAAAACAAACTTCATCTAATCTCATTCTACATCTTCCCTGTCCACCACCAACACCACCCACTCCAGGTGAGACAGTCGTTGTACCAAGATGCCACCGTGTCTCTATCCATGCTGTGCTGCCAAGCTCTGAACACGGGGGGCATGGAAGCAAGAATGCAAGAGTCCAGGCCAAAATGGAAGACAGATTAAAATGGCTCAGGGATTATTCCGTCTGTTTTGTGCAGTTGACTGAACAGACTTCCAGGTCCACAGAGAAAACCTTTGCTCTGGGGCAACTGAGACAGAGCTGGACTGTTTGGCAGGTCCAGCATCGTCAGCTGCTTCCTGTCAACTTCACAGAGTTGGTTGGTGGAGTCTGAATGAAGAGCTGCCAAAGCTCCAGTCTCTGGGTTTAGCAATTGGATTCAGGGCCACGTAATATACTCTACTTCAAGCTTGAGTCCAAAAATGTTGTTGTTATTTGTTGAGATGTTCCAGTAGCATCAATAAATAAAGTTTGTATGAAAAGAAATAACAAGAAATAATGTTTAGGACTCAAGTTCTTTTTAAGTGATCAAACACTTTGACCCAGACCACCATGAGTGTGCAAGAATCCACATCTGAAGATATTAATAACTGTTTAAAACTGCCTGACTGTTTCAAATGTTTCTTTACCCATTATTACCCACGACACATTATTACTCATTTTAGTTTTTAGTTTGTAGTTTTCAAATATGAGTTTTCTTTTTCTTCAAAAATGAAGAAATTCTTTATTATTTAAAAGCTAACATCAGGTAGTTCCTCACTAGCCTCAGATATAACAGGTTTGAGTTTCGGTAAAATGGGTATCATGATTTATTATGGGCTGAGGGGTGTGGTTTCTGCATCCTGGGAGAATATAGCCGCGTGTGTAAACTGTCAGGAAGACCTGGTAAAAGTGTCTCTGCAAAGAAGCGACAAGACACTGCAGATGTGAGAGTTTTCACGTCCGTAGTTGAGTCAGTGGTTTCAATGTCAAATATTTTGTCAATGACGACGTGTCTATCGATTTGACTTGTTGCCAATCATAATAATGCAGCATCAGCTGTTGATTATGATTTCACTTTGTCAAAGCAAATTGTAAGTGTGTACCTCTCTGCCAACGCTGGTGGCAGAGAGGCGTCAAACCCCTGAGCAGATGTGACAGATGTGACAGATGAGCTACGGTCATACTGAAGTGGGTGTGTCCTGTTACTCTACACAGGAAGTCCTGCCTCACTGTGGGCCAAATGGTCTCTTTAGGGAAAGTGAGTGGAAAACTGGGTGTGAGTGGGAGAAGAACCACACACTCATTACTTGTGTAACAGTATTTTAAAGACACACAACACACACATGCATTTGTGCTGTGAGTAATAACTACACTTCAGAAAATTAAACACATTTCAACACACGGCGCCAACTCCGTGATCTAATGCATGTTGACACACACCAAAGGCACATGCTACTAATCATGAAGTGCCTGCACCAGATAATACACAAATGATTCAATCCATGCATGGCCAAATTTCCCATGTGTCAAAGCCAGGAAAGAAATGTGTGCTTCCCACAGAGGAACACACCTGGCACAGGGGAAACCCTGAAGGCAACATTCAGTCATCTGTGTTCTCAAATAATCAATAATCAGTGTCTCCAGGACATAATGATCATGCTCGCAACAATAAATGAACTCAAATTCAGCCTTTGGCGACATCAAGTTCCAAATCACTACATGCACAGTTTAATTGAACTAATGCTGTAGTCTGATTAAGTCAAGCTGAGTCCGTGTTGCCGAGGAGAAAATCGATTTATCGGTCATGTACGTCCTCTGTATGTATCTACAAGCTTGCGTATGGAATCAGTTTCTTGTTGACCTTTACGTCACAGTGAGATGGATCCTGCTCTTGTTCTACAGCATGAATCTCGTCTCCTCGTAGCTTTTGCTCCCTCTGATGCCATCGTGTTGTTTGTTTTCCAGCAACAGTTCTGATTATACGGCGTCTCCTTCAACTTCCAGGTAAAAGACTGGGAAGGAAATGCAGAACGCCAAGTCCAACTCCAGTCCGACTAAGATGCAGGAGTAATCAGACTATGAATCCTATTATCCAGGTATGTTAGTCCGACTAAGACTAGCTCGATTGTAGTCGGACTGATGAGTTTACATGACATTAAGAAAACTGAGTTATTGTCTTAGTCTTAGTAATGTAATGCACGAGTGTAAGAAACAAAAATGGGGCACGACACCTCCACCTGGCCCACGTACACAAACACAAAGAATAAGGAGTAAACTGTCTAATCCACTTTTATCAGCTGTCTGTCACTTCAGTGAATATCACCTCAGTGCCTTCTAGCTGCTCATTCTGCGAAATCTGTCGTTCCTACACTACGTGGCCTCGGCCTTGGGTCTTAATTTTCTGCACTGGAGAATGAAAGAAGAAGAGAGACGGGGAGGAAACAGAGCAGTTGTAACAGGACACATGGTTGTAGATTTTACATTTTAAACCCATTACTTTCTCCTAGATGTGCAGCAGATTTCAGTTTTTCAAAGCCACAAACAACTCAAAAGATCATGAACAAAAATGTCCCACAAGATGTCAACAAGATCACACTTGTTTAAACAAGTCATCAAACTACAAATGCGAGCTAACCTCTCTCTTCTTGAGTCTTGTTGTGTTTTACAGTGGACACCAAGGACAAATGGATGGAGACGAAGAAGCAACAAAAGGACAAAGGAGGGAAAAGGAAAGCTGCCACTGTGGGAATGCAGATTAACCAAAGTGTTAAAAGGCCCTGAGGGTAATTTTCCCAGCATTGTTGACCACCTTCTCTTTGCCCAACCATCCCCCCTTCACTCTTTCTCCTAATTCCACACATTCTTTCATTTCTTAACAGCAGGGTGAGAGTCTTTGTCACTGCTCTGCCACTTCCCTGTGGGACCTGCGCCCACTTGCAGGGGGAGAAACTCCTGAAGGACTGATTAAGCGGCCATCCCGACTGTCAGTGTGAGTCATAGCTGCAGAAACAGGGTGGAGGAGACGCTGATCACTGCAGATTATCCTGTGAACAGGCTCAGACTGGAATATTTCTCTTCTTCAGACTGGCTTAGCACTGCCGTGCGCCCCAATAATCTTTATTTCTTTTACGGTTTTAACTGTCATGTCATCTTACTGTTTCACATGTTTCACATTAAAGCTCACACCGTGAATTAAACTTGTCACCATGATGTTGCACAGTGAAATTATGAGAAAAAACAACACACCATCCATGTTGTTATTACTCCTCTGCTTTCACTGTAATTCTCTTACAGCCACCAGGACCAGAAAAATCACGACTCCATCTATGTGTGTTATTCTGCATGTGAACAGTATTTACCTGGAGTTTAACTTCATTTTCACGCAGCCTTTCACTGGCTTTAAGAAAAGTATCTGCAGGTTTACGACAGTGACCGTACAGGAAGTTCATTTGTCTGAGAGCAGAATAATAATGACACAAACACCATCACTACCACGCTTAATCATCTCCACTCTTCTTCTCTACTCCACCTTGCTCTGTCTCCATTGTTCTGCGTGTTTAAAATTAGTTGCGGGAGAGATGAAGAGGAAAAACACTCCTTCATTGTGTTCAAACCGATCCTCCAGAGAGGAGATTTTCTATGAGTCAGGAAGAGTTTCCTCTCACAAACACTGCAGCTCTACTACGCTCTATATGTATGCTCAATACTTTCCTACGTGCCTTACAATAGTTATGCTCATGATTTCCACGCTGTAAATCAGCACAGCTACTTCGTGGGCGATGACATGCATCCCATAATAACCACCGAGTCTTTGGCTGGAGTCCAGCTGGAGACCCCCGGACTCACGTCGCTCCCCTCCTGGCTTCTTACTGCTCTCTGCAGTGATGTAAAGTCAAACATGCAACATAGAATAATCTGATTTTGTTGTTGTTTAGAAGTTAAACGAAAGTGGATTTATTGTTCCCACTCTTTCATAACTCATCCACTGTCTCTACGTGTAATTGCGGCTCCGTAATGCGCGGTAAACATAATCTGACATGGACACAGGGACGGCAGTTTGGCATTTGTGCCGCGGTTTGGCTCACGCGTCGAGCCATAATGACGACAAACTGAAACAACGAGGCACAGCGACGCATGAGTTACGGTGAGCAGAAAATGAACCACAAATAAACCCGCTTTAACAACAGAAGCATCATTAAATGCTTTTTCACAGTTTCCAACTCTTCATATTTATAATCACCACAGAAACAAATCAGCATCCCATAGTAGAGCTTAAAACCTCATGCACAAGACCCAGAGTTCATACACACATTTATGTCACCAGGTACAACTTTCAATACTTTAGCTGAAATAAAATCATTTGCACCTCTAAAAAAAAAGTCAACTTATATGTTAGAGGCCAATGTGCAGCGTGCGGAAGCTAATAATATAAAAGGCTTATTCTAAGGCTATATTAAAGTATTTTTAAGTGATTATACAACATCTGCCAATAAACCCTCCTCATGTTACACACTGGACCTTTAAAAAGGCTAGTTTTCAGTTTTCTGGTCATGTCTGAGAACAATTTGCAATGGGAGCAGAATAATGACAAATACACTATTACTACCAGGCCAAAGTCTACTTCAGAATACTTTCTCATACCATAGACATGTTTGCTGAAATAAAATCATTTGCACCTTTAAAAAAAAAGAGGTAAGACTTCTATGTTAGAGGCCAATGTGTTGGGAGCAGGAGCTGATGTTGAGTGCCCACAATGCATTTCTTTGTGATTGCCATTTTCCATACTCGTGTTTCTCATGGGGATTATGTGCCTTAAACATAGACTGTGATTTCTCTGCGGCTGCTCTGACTGCAGCACAGACACAGATGCCCCTCGTTCCAGTTGGGGGCCCTGCCGCTAGTTAGTTAAACCCACTCACAAAGCCACGCCAGCACTCCGGGCCCCCCGTGCATCTCTGTATTTTTAACTTACTTATTCCTTGTATAGCTATTTATTTTTGTTTACATGCATATTTTGCACATTTATCCTCAGAAGTTCTCTGTAGGACTTTCAGCAAAGGAACAAACCAATGGCAGGAAGGTGCAGCTTTGCAAACATGCACCACTGTGTGACTGAAATGTCCTCTCAAATTCTTTACATGTCTCATCTGCACTCCATCGTCAACAATCTGCCTCCAGACAGAAATCTCTGCAGATTTTGTCTGATCCATCCGTTCACAGGGCCGTGTGCACACACACACATGCTCACACACATGTCCACACACACTCACAGTGGTATTTCAAGGCAGTTCTGAGTCCCGGGCAAAAAGAGTCCTTGGGGGCCCTGCATCAAACCAGCCCAAACCCACACGCCGCCCCAAAACTGAAAGCAAATGCTTATAAATTTGCTGTTGTTAGAGTCATTATCCCAAGTTTTCCTATCATTATATTCTTGTTTTGTTTTTCCCTGCTCTGTGAAGCAGCCTTCAGTTCCATCAAAGGCCCTATACAAATCTAAAAACATGATAATTAAGCATTATTAACGTTAAAACGTGTCATTTTTATGGACTAATGTCTTTTTAGTCCACACAACAGAAAACAGTGTTCTGTTTACAGATGAGAAATGCAGCGGGGGATTGTACGACACTTTCACAACAGCAAGGAAATGTATGAAATCCTCAAATTTGACTGATTACTGCAAAAAGAGCTTTTGCAAACATTTGTGTCCTCACATGCTGTGTTTCCATCATGGTACATATGGTTTGGTGCAGTACGGTGTTAACAGAGGAGTCTGGTTTATTTAGCGACAGCACAGCTGAGCCAAATCACAACCCCTTTAGCTGGGTTTCAGTTCAGTGACTGTGTCAGACGGATTCTGTGCTCCTGCTTTGTCCGCCACAGCGTCACAGCAGAGAAAACGACGTGACTGACACCAAACCGAGTCGCGTCGAGTCGTGCTAGAACTGTATCATGGAAAAGGGCCAGTAGAGACTCTCCTGCAGTCGTTTGCTTCTTTTCAGAAAGTACTTGTAACTAAAAGCTGATGAGCAGGTTGTGGGGGATCAGATGCAGGTAACGGCGTCATTATTTTTAAAGGCTCACCCTAAACCTTCACTCTACAGCTGAGTCAGTAACGTTTTCAACAAAACGCCGGTGTGGGGTGGACAGCAGGCATTTTTAAAGAAAAATAAAGAAGAAAAAGAGTCATGTGGATGAAGCCTCACACCCTCAGGCTATTCTGTGCTTTGCTTACCCTGTTGCAATGTCACTACACACACACACACACACACACACACACACAGGCCTTTAAAACTAACTTCCAAGAATTCAGCTCCTCCCTCCCTCTAAAGTCCTGCTGTCAGACCGACTCAGTGTCTCCTTTCATCCCTCTACCTGCAGGCTTCTCTCCTCAACAGCCCAGCTTCATATTATCTCAGTCTGCTCCGACGAGGCCAAACACACCCGCAGGACCTTGAACCTGGAGACCCCGAAGCCCCCCACTCGCCCACTCGCCCACTCAGCCGCCATCGTACCTGCCAGCCCTGCTGTTTTAAAGCCTTGTTTTCCGCAGGTTTGTGCTGAATCAGACGGAGGCAGCGGTGATTAAGGGTTAAAGACTAACACGGCAGCTCTTTCATCTTTCCACACAGCGTGCAATTTAGACGCCGGCAGACACACGAGGAATAAGTGCGTCGTAAAACACGGCGGCAACAGTGGCAACAGGTCTTTGAGACCAACACTGACAATCTGTGGACACACGCTGTTTCTCATTACCACGCGCTCCTGTACGCAGACCACCATGAACACAGCCGAGACAACGTTTCCTCTTTCAAATCATCACAGACGTGCAAACACCTGCCCTTTGACCTCTGTTTTTATCAAGTTCTTCTGCGTGTACACATATACATACTGTATATCTATATATATAGATATACATATACATACTGTATATGTATATCTATATATATAGATATACATATACATACTGTATATGTATATATATAGATATAGATATATAGATATACATGTGTATATCTATATATATAGATATATAGATATACATATACAGTATGTATATCTATATATATAGATATATACATATACAGTATGTATATGTATATGTACATATATATAGATATTTTTATGGAGCCTATAGCACTGATTATAAATGTCAGTATTTTAATTGCAGACATGATGCACAGTGATGAGGTCACAACAGTTTAGTGTCAGTCACTTTCCTGTTTGCCCGGCTGAGCTTGAGAGTGTTTGTTGACGTTAGCAGAATCCATTCCTATGCAAACTACAACTCACTCGCTACTTGCTGTGCACTGCCTCAGTAACACTGGGCTTGACTCAGCCCCCCGATGTTTACCTGAGGCATGTGATGCGTGCATAACAGTTCATCTTTCAGATTTCCGTGGAAAATCCGAATTCAGCCTGCACTCTATTGCAGGCAATGGCCGACGTTGGCTTTAAAATGTATTACAGGATATTTGCAAACCTGCCAAGATCCCCTGAAATGACTAATGACTAAACCAGTAGGCTGAATACGCTGCTGCCTCCTTGACTTTTATGCTTGCACCCTTTGCTATTATTTTTTCTGTTTATTTATTTTGCACAATAAAGAAAATCTATCTACCTCTGCTGTGACATGAGCATGCAAAATATTATGTTCATTTCACTACAGAAGAGACTAATGATTTTTTTTTTTTGGTACCTGCTGTGTTGAGGTTCCAAGTGAACTTAGCCGATACTAAAATGTGACGTGGACAGACAGCCAGAGAGTGTCGTCACAGGATCTCAACACTTAACAGAGGAGTCTGGTGTATTTAATGACAGCACTGCTGAAAGCCGGCGATCGTGAGCAGAATCACCAGCTGTTCAGTTGTATTTCAGTTCAGTGTCAGACAGAGTCTGTGCTGAACGATTCTGTGAATGAACTGATTCTAATGATTCAACACTGAAAACAGTTGCTGTACAAGTCACTAGTTTGTGTCGAATATAAAGTCACTGCAGGTTCACGCAGACCCCGCCCACATTGAGGAGGTTCTGATACCAAACTGAGTAGAGTCAAATCCAGTAGTGCTAGAACTATATCATGGAATCGTTTACCGGCTCATCAGCATATCGTGCTTTCCTTTTATAAACTGATCACACATAATTACACTGACTTAATTACAAGCCACTGTAATGTTATGTTTTTATTTATCACATGAGCACCTGCGTTCATGTGATACCTCCACGTTGTCATAGTCGCTCAGGTGTTTGCACCACGTTGTCTTTAAGCAGCTTTAACTTGAAAAGTCAACTTTTCTCTCACCAGATCGCTATGCGCTCCTTCGGGTAGTCCAGCCTCTCGATGCAGCCCAGGTAGTGCGGCAGACTGTGCGCCGCGTTACGCGCCACGATGGCGATCAGAACCTTCGGCTTGAGGAGGACAGACTCGGGTTTGACCTGCTGCACCAGCGTCTCCTGCTCCAACGACGCGCCGCCGCCGCCGCGCACCAGAGCGGCCAACAGCGCGCACAGCACACCGAGTCCCGCGGCAGCGACCACCCGCATCTTCACTTCCACGATTCCGCCGCGATTCTCTCCAAAGTGTGGAGCCCGAGTAACAGAGAGAGAGTGGCTGTGCGAGAGGAGGGAGGGAGAGAGGGAGAACCAGAGGGAGGGAGTGGGAGAGGGAGGGAGCATGGCGAGGGAGGGGAAAAAGAGGGGACTCTTTTACACTTTCTACGCTCCTGCTGGTTTATAGAAAGTTCAGTGTTTTTGTTTTTTATCTCCACATTGTTATTCATAGAACTATATACTGTATAATTGATATCAGTGCAGGCCCAATCCTTAATGGGGCCCTAAGCTGAATTCAATTTTGGGGGCCCCTCCCACTACCCCAGAGTAGCCAAATGTAACACTTTAAGTTGCATTAATTAATGAACTAATTAAGGCAGGGGGCGCTATGCCAATCTCAGCTGACATTGGGGCGAAAGGCCTAAAAAAGTGTTACACCCTGCACAGATTCCAGTCACAGTGACACTAATGGCATTTTTCCTCTACATACTGTAGTACCGCCTCGCCTCGCCTCCACTCGCCTCTACACGGTTTGGTTGGTTTTCCATTACTATAGTATCTCCTCAACGTGGGCGGAGTCATCACAGCACGGCTGCATGAAACCGCTGTGACTTCTTTTTTCAGGCGACACACACACAAAGCAGTGGTTTTCAGTGTAACTGAATCGTTTAGAATCAGTTCATTAAAAACATTAGTTCAGTCCTTAAATATTACAGCAGCAGGGTCTGTGACACAGCACGGCGCTTACGATCGTGTGACTCTTCCAGTGACGACACTCTGACCAATCAGTGCACGGCAGTCTGATGACATCACACGCTTGGAACAGGTACTAAAAAAAGCAGCAGGTACTTTGGCTAATGAAAAAGCAAAATAACCCTGCCGTGCCGTGCTGAGGCGAGTTGAGTAGCACTAGTGGAAACACGCCAATATAGAGACAAACAATCCCCATATTGCATGTTTTTGGACTGTGGGAGGAAGCTGGAGAACCTGGAGAAAACCCTCGCACACACGGGGAGAACATGCAAACTCCATGCAGAAACGTCCTTGTTTCGTGTTTTTCTCTGAGACGTCACTGTTTTTAGTTTAGAGCTAGTAATGCAACTGAATATTGTTTCACGAACTGGTCACTGGCAAACATGACTACCTTAAAATCAACAGAATCTCTGTTTAAAAAGCTTTTAAACGTATTAGATAGAAAGCCTCTTTCCTTCCATCATTGTCTCATGCATTAGAAATACAATACTGTTCCATCTATGAGATCCTACATGGACTAACTCCAACAACACTGGATAATTTCATCATGGCACGATCATATATTAGTGGAAAAGTAACCAGAGCCTCTACTGGAGGCGATGGTGCAAAACCTCACAGACGTACGACCTGCAGTAAACAGGAGTTATCAGTCAAAGGTGAGATCTGGAATAATGTTGCAGCTGTAATAAAGAGAATGCACCTTTAATCCATTCAAAACCCATGTCAAGTGATGAAGAGGAATCAGATCTGTGACTATTTATGTTGTGCCAACATGTGTCACATTGAAACTGTTGTCGATTGTTTGATGGTCATTTTTCTTATTTGTTGTTTTTGTCTGAAACTGCCATGGACGACAGATGTAAAGTAGCCTTTTGGCTAATTCTGGCATATTTACATTGATATATGTTCATCAATTATGTCCCTTTTAAATAAATGCATTTACATTATTTATTTATTTGAATCTTAATCTCAGTGGGATTTATTTCAGGTTAAATAAGAGAATATTATTATTAGGATTATAATAATTATACCCTACAAACCATGTTAAGCGAAATAGATTTATCTTTATCATCATTTCTGAGAATTAAAACACTTTCTGTTTATCTTATATGTGCAAACACTGTTGTCATGTGTACGTTACAGAATAACGTTGACACATTTTTGTGTAATATTTTGTATCTATTGATGCTGATGTGTGTATATTGCGTTTTATAGGGTGCTACTATTATGTGCAATGACAGTAAAGCTTTTCTTCTTATTATTAATCACAGTTGGAGTTGAAACTCACCATGTTCTCATTTGACTTCTCTGTTGCTCGTCTGCTGTTTCTCCTCCGTTCTCCTCCATCCTGAGTGTTTCATTTAAATTTTTCCATCAAGTCCTGAGCATTGAACGCCTCTTGGAAGCTGCTGAACTGGAGACCATGAAGTCACCATCTCTGACTTCAGCCTTTTTTCCTTTCTAAACATATTAGAGCTACTGAAAAAGCTTTTATTACATTTATCTGAAGGGGCTAAATCCTCTATTCTGAAGCTGGGAACAAAGCTTTGGATTTATTCAGAATAAATAAACATTAAGTCTTTCAGGGAAAGGTTAAAGGGTGTTTTCTATAATTAATAACACAACATCCTTCAAAATGTCTTCATGGGATGAGAAACTTCTCTAGAATAACCAGGAGTTAGTGGTTTTCTTAGAGGTGGTGATGTTTCTCACATGTCTAAGTTCTTGTCTTATGGTCACCATGTCCTGCATAAGACTGCAGTTAGTTGGAAATAGATCATGGTTTGTCCTCATAGCAACAACATCCTCCAATAAAGGAGAATTTATGAGACCAGGAGTCTTACACCAAACCCAACTACACTATAGTGTCATTGGGATTATTTGGAAGGTTTCAAACCAGAGCGTTATTAAAATGACTTAACATAAATGTTCTCATTTGCATATATGCATACAAGCATTTACATAAACAAAAGAAATATCAACAGTGGAAAAAAATAACAGAAGGACAAGATTTGAAACAGCCAATCACAGAGTTATAATCAGCTGCTCTCATGGGCTCCTCTCAGGTCGGGGCCCCCAAGGCTCTTGTCTGTCTTGCTTACCCTGTTGTAACTCTCCTGTCAAGGGGTTAAAACACCATGGAATGTCCTTATTACAACAAAGAATCTGTCAAAAATCAAATGTGTCTGTCTTTCACTATGTTGCACATGACCACCACCAACGCTCTCGACTCCTGAGGAGAACTTTGCCCAAATCACTGGGGAAGTGTGTTGACGTGACACACATGGAACCATTTTGCCAAAACGTCATATCAAACTTTTTCTTTCTGAGCAGAATATTCAAATAAAATGTTTTACCGAAAAGTAAACATTATTGCTGCTGTAAATCTGCTTCTGTAACTACACACTTGCACTATTTATATTATATTATACTATTTGCAGAGCTATGTATTCCTTCTTAATATTTCCTCTACTTCCTGTCTTCATGTATGTTGCATTCATCTCTGATATATTTCTTGATGAAAAACATTTCCCAGTTTCAGTATCAATAAAGTACGTCTATCAAACCACAGTGAAAACATGTAACTGTGCCAAAACCAATCTGGCACCGTGATACAAACGTGCAACCAGTAAAAAAAGCACCTTCCAAAATCAGAATTCCACTTAATTGCAGCATTACAGAGTCTGTTCTTGACAGATAAACACCTCCTGCTCCCTCCATCACTATTATAATATGACACTGTTTTCTCATATATGATTACAGTAACCCTCCAGTAACCTTTTTTAATTATAGTTTGGGGACAGACGATGAGACAGACGAGTAAAGGCGACTAAAGCCAGCTCACTTGCGTCCTTGTCTCAACTCAGCTCTGTTTATTTAAGCTGGGATCTTTGCCACCTGGTAATGTTTTCCCTCTTCTCTTTCTGAGGTAATTGGAGTTTGCAGCCATGTTTGTGTGCTGCTGGATGCTCTTAGTCACTGAAGAGGAGAGAGATGTTTTCACTCTGTCTCATCGTGAACCTCAGCTCCCTCTAGTGCTTTCCACAAAATCATAGCTTTCATTTACACACAAACCTGCTCAGACTCATTCCACACCATAATATGAACATACACACAGAGAGAGAGAGAGATAACTTTGCTTGGAGGAAGGTTTTTCTAACCTGCACTTTGACTTTTATACAGCAGAGGTTAGAGATCAGGATCATCAGGAGTTCACAGGTGACTGGAGGAGTTTGACCATGTCCTGACTCGCTTTTCAGATTTCTAGGGACAGAAGTCTGGAATGGAAAAAGGGCGAAACAAACACTTACATAATTGAAATGAATGAATTTTTATTCAGAAAAAAAATCTGTTTATATTGCACTTAAATAAACACAGGTTTGAAAGACAAAGAATATGATTGCATGTTTGTATTATGGTGCCAGATTGGTTTTGGCACAGCGGTTAGATGTTTTCGTTATGGTGAGTTCAGTTTGCCTCTGACGGGAGGAAATAGAGAGATAAATAGACCAAACCTGGAGAACCAGCAGCACAGTTTCAGGCGTCTACGATTCTTAAAATATACCACCAAGAAAGATATAAGAGATGAAAGCAAAACACATCGAAAGGAATAAATAGTGACAGAAAAAAGGGATAAAATATTAGAGTATGATTCCAAATTATGGAATAAAAGTGTAAAAAGTTGAGACAAAAGCCGGCAGATAAAAGAGTTATTTAACCATTGTCAGCTTCTTAATAGAACTGAGTCTGATTCCATTTAAACTTCAACGTTAAACAATAAAAAGGAAAAGTGTTTTAGTTCTGCACTGAAACAAAACTCAGCCTCTCTGCTCATTTCTGGCCCAGGATCAAACTCCAGCACTCGCTCGGTCTACGATACATTCTCATTATTGCAGTGGCTCATGCTCTCCTTCCTCTGTCTGCTTTGTAATTTTGGTCGCGTTGTTGACACGCAGCCATTTGTCTCTGTAACTGAGCTACGTACAGATGACAGATAGAGCAGGACCGTACCATTTGTTCTACTTATGTTTGGGATAAATGTATGATCCAAGAGCTGCCAACCTTTTTTTTTTTTTTTGGATTGTTAAACTGTGGTTGCACAGAAAGTAGAGGAAGTGTAGACTAAATGGCTGCTCCACCTTTAAATCTCAGGGCTGTGATCCTTCATGAGTAGAGTCAATAAATAGAGGAATATGTCAGATGAGAAACTCTGGGATAAATATGCATCACATAGATTCTTCTCAGCAGAAGAAACTTTGAAGTTTACATTCAAGAAAATGAAATGTTCTCCTGTAGTACGACACAAAAATCTAATCAATCATAGATCATACAGAAACTCATAATTATACAGAGGTGCACATCTATGTCTGTGGACTTTATGGGGCCCAAAGTAGAATCTTATTTGAGGGGCCTCCTCCTCCCACCACCTCAGAGTTACCTGTGCTTGACTGGTGTGGTTTTTTTTAGGGAAAAGCTGAGACGATCAGTCTGATACTGAGGTTCAAATCACTGAATCAGACATTGGACAGATAATAATGTAAAATCATGCTTCACTATGAATATTAACGTAAATGCTCCAGTATTAAATAAAGAGCCTGTCGCACCACAATATGATATAATGACGATATTGCGATACTTGGCACCATCTAGTGGACGGAAAACGTCAACTGATTTCTTTTTTTAATGCTAATCAACAAAAGGTTAAATGTTATTTGTTGGTATCCAAAAAAAATGTCATACTCGTGCCTAAAAGCGATATAATATCAGCATGTAAAATATCGTTATTTTACACTGTATTACTTTCCCTCCCACCCTTAGTATCAACCACGTCTTTATCGAACATGAAGAAAGAGACGTGACTGAATGTGAATAAGGGACGACATGAGTCACGTGGACTTATTTTGGGATAAAAGAAGAGAAAAAAAATGACTGATTTTGTTATAAGACGTGAAAAAGTGGTATCCATCCATCCATCCTTCCATAATGGAGAGAGCAGTGAGTCTGGTGAGGCTTTAGAGACCAAGGGTGCCCTCGTGTGATGATGATTTATGTGTGTGTGTCCGTGAGATTCAGGACTTCATGCCTCTGCGTCTGGCTGTCACTGTGATGCACAGCTTTAATAGACAATAGGCTGATCATGAACCCTGAACCAGCAGGTGGAGCTGTTGCTTCATCCCTGAAGGACACTCTCACACGCTCCTTCAGTCCAGACAGTGTGAGAGGAAACCTCTCATCCTGCTCAGAGTGTTGAGAACACTGAAGTAGTTCCTCTTTAAAACAGCTCCATCTCCTGCAGCTCAGTCAGAGCCACTTTACTGGACACTGCACTAAAATACAAGACCGAGTGCCAAACCATGAGGCAATCGTGCTTTTTAAGTTTCCATCCTTCTGAGTGTGCTGGTCACTTAATCGATGCAGCTGAACCGTCACACTTATGTGCTGTTGATGTGGTGCAGATGTGTCCAGGTGCTTGTTCATGGAAAAACAAAACAGTGAGCTTCCTGAGATTTAAGTGGGTCACTTCTGTGAGTGTGCAGCATGAATGCAAATGCTTCTACTGTACTACTGTGTCCTAAGGGTGAACCAGAGTATGGATCATGTGCAGGAGAAGCTCCACATACAGGTGGATGGTGGTTTTCAGTCATCATGTGCACACTCCCCACTTGAAAGGTCTGACTCGTCCACTCGAGGATTTAAAACGGGATCTCATTTAATGACTGCAAGCGTTTTCCTTTTCTTTATTTTGGAAAGTGCAGAAGCTTGAGTGTGTCAGCGTCAGTTAGCTGAAGCGTCCTTTGTTTGCCAGCTGTAGACACATGCTGGCCATTAGGTCAAAAAAGAGCAGGGAATTCAATCCATGTCTTGTGGTTGACTGCTGAATCATGGCAGAAACTGTTACCATGGGGATACACGGTGGGCCAGTGGCTAGCACTGTTGCCTCACAGCAAGAAGGTCGCAGGTTCAAAATCCGGTTCAGCTGAAGGCTTTTCTTTTTCCTCCCACAGTCCAAAAACATAGTCATAGCAAGTGGGGGCCGCGGTCCCCTATTGGACCGTAACGGTACTGCAGGTAGGCTGTGAAATGTCACTGAATATAAATGAATAAATGTATTAAAATTAAGTTTTTATATCTGAACAAAGAATAAAAGGTGTCACTGTATTTGCTGATGTTAATATGTGCATCAAAATTCATGTTTTGAGCGATATTTTCTGCTTGTAACAGGCGTCGTCATGGAGATGTTGGATGTCAGTCGGTCAACATACACGCCTAATGTTAACAAAGCAACTCTTGCCTTTGCAGCGAGAAGACCCAGGTTCCCGACCTCAGAACAAGGGTCTCTCTGCATGCAGATGCATGTTCTGACTAGTGTAGAGGTGAATTGGACAATCTTAAGTCAACATAGGTGTAAATGTGTGTTGGCTCTGTGATGGACTGTCCAGGACGACCTGCGTTTGTTGGGATCAGCTCCAGCTCTGCACGACCCTCATGTGGAGGATAAAGCAGTATGAATGAATGAATGAATGATCACATCACTCATGTTCAATAAATAAAGACGCGGTGACTAACTGATGTTATCAAATGTCTTGTTGTGTCCACAGTTCTAATGATTTCTTTATGATAATATTCTGTGTTTAATTTAATAATGCTTTAATCATTGATTCAGCCCAGTGCTGAATCACTGATTAAAGCACACAGTAGATGGATGGAAAGATTTTCCACACTGACACAGACGGCCGCGGTTAAGAGGCTGGAGCTGACAACATTTGTAAATGAATGTGTTTAGAGCTGCTCGAGGTAGATTAGTCCAAAGTGGGCATTAAGCAGCCGGGAACTTCTACTGGAGAGAGTTGAGACACTGAGCAAAGGCCTGCTGGGCATCCAGGCAGTCGTCCATCCCTTTCCCCCACAGAAGTGACTCATACTGTCTGCGTGGGCAGTTCATGTTCACACACACACACACACACACACACACTGTTTCAGCTTGTAAAAATAATTATGCCCCAAAACCTGTTCCAGCAACAAAAGAGGAAAAACAGCACGACAGCAACACCAAATACACAAACTACAGCAGCCATGCTTCAGCGAGTTAAAGCCAGGCATCGTATTTGTTGGCGTGCTCTTCGTGTCACAGGAGCTGTCAGTGAATAAAGTTGTCCAAAAAAATCAAGCAGAATGGACATAAGCACTATTCACATGGGATTAGTGGAGCAATGTCATTTTACCACAGGACATCTGTAATATTACCCGCCTGTTCACACGGGATTAGAAATGTCAGGACAAGGAAGGGAACAATGGATTTATGCACCGCCGTCACCTCCTGTCACATATGATGTCATGTTCTGTCACATCCATAACACAGGAATTGCTCCTACAACAGATTAGATATGGTTGAATTAATATTAACTGACTAATAACCTACTGGTTGATGTCATTGGCATTTTCTCAATCCTGATCCTCCTGGACTCACTCCCCTGCTTGTTTTAGATGCTTCCCTGCTCCAACACACCTGATTCTAATAAATGGGTCGCTATCAGGCTTCTGCAGAGCTTGTTGATGAGCTGATTATTTGAATCAGGTGTGTTGGAGCGGGGAAACATCTAAAACACGTAGGACAGTGGATCCTAAGGACCAGGACTGAGGAACACTGGTGCTTATGTCATTATAGGCACTTACCTAAAGCAATCGGAAGTTCCCGTGCCTCTGACAAGTGCTTTTCGACCTGTTCCAAACTGTGGTTGTCATATGCCGAAAGCTCTCAAGGTTTTGCACCGACGTGTCTTCAAGTGCCTCCATGCTTGAAAATCTGCAGAAAACTACTTGTAAACACGATATGTTGGATAATTCACACACAAATGTATAGCTGGTCTGTTTGCATGGGATTAGTATTACCTGGGGTCACTTTTCCGGAACTATTTACCCAAGGTAAAAGTCGTTGTCCGGTAATGATTACATGACACATTCAGACAGAGCCTCTCCCGTCTGAATACAGCTTTCCTCTGCATTTTGAAGCCATGCACATTTGCACATTTGCACCACTTTTCAGCTTCTGTCAGTTAGAAACTTGAACTCATCGTTGCAGCTTCTCGTTCATACCAGTTGACTGCAGCGTGCCAGACTGGCTTCAGCTCGGGCACAAATCCCACTGCAATTTCCGCACAAATTGCCCTCTCTAGTTTATTTTATGAATTTATTTTCTCCCCTACACTGTATCCATTTTAAATCCAGTTAATCCAGCACTTTAATTTTTATTTATTTTGTGTTTTTAAGCCGTGGTGTTGCTCACCCTGAACCATCTATTCTTAAGTATTGAATGTTATTTCTGATGTTTTTCTCATTGCTGAACTGTCTGTGGTGTTTCTTCTGCTCCCGACAGACGAAACAGAGGAATGAATAGATAGGTGTTGGTACATAATGTAGCTCATCGTCTTTCAACTGGAAAGGTTGCGGGTTTGATTCCCAGCTCCTCTAGTCGACTTAACGTTGCTCCTGACAGCTGTGCTGGCAGTGTGTGAATGCTATGAAAGACACTGTGTGAGTGAATGTGAATGGGTGAATGGCAAACCTGTAATAAATCTGCCTCCTTTGAAATGTCTATTTACACCTCTGTATTTCAACATTAGTGGTACTCAGTATTTTATGTGGTGCTTGGTATAAACTTTTGAGAATCACTGCACAAATGACCAATTGCAATACCAGTGACTACTTTTTTAAAAAGAAGAGTCTGTTGGGCCAAATGAAACATTTAGGCGAGCCAACTTTGGCCCACAACCTCCACTTTGAGCAGTAATGTCCTAATGGATAAATGGGCAAAAATGACACCAATACACCACAAGATGTTTTAGAAAGACTTCCCAGAAGAGTGGAGGCTGCTACAGCTGCATGGACACACCGACTCTATATGAATGGATTAAAAACATGAAGAGAAAAAAGCTCCTGTGGGGCTAACATGTAGAATTCTAGGGCTGTGTTTTTTAGTATGGATTCACTTGTCAATGAGTTCATTTCCAGTCCATAAATTAGAAGAAAGTGGTGAAAACTGTTGATCGTAATCCCCAAACCTCAACATGGGGATGTCCTCCAGTGTCTTATTCTGTCCAAAAAAACACAAGATATTCAGTTTATTGTCAAACAGAAAACATTCACATGTGAGAAGCTGAGATTAGAGAGAAACACTCAAACTGTTTGAATATCAAAATATACAGCTACAAAGATTAAGGGATTAAGGCAGAAGTAGCAAACTGGATATCTTTATTGTCATATTATGATGGAATATTGTGTTATAATTTTAAGCTCATATTGTCCACCCAGAGTTTTTTTCACCAATCTTTTCCTCTAGTCTGGGCCCCCGGTCGTTTTAGTGACACCCCTGGATTAAGGAACAACTAAATCCCACACTGATATAAATTACTGATATAAATTGTCCGACAATAATACAATTTAACATCCACCAACCAAAACAACATCACTAACCCATCATTGAGTGCTAGATGAATTGTTGCTGCGCTAATATAATCATCATAAAACACCAGTAAATGTATAAACATCTAAACAATAATAACTAATATGAACAGTTTGACTGTCGAGTCCTCACCTTCAACTCCTTTTCTCTTGTTTTTACTTTTTATTTTACTTAAGTTATGCTATTGTATCTATGAACCATTTCACACCTAAAGACCTACACGAGTATAAACAGACTCCTACACTGACTGGCAGGTGTTTTATTATGCAGATTGACTCCACAACAAATAATGCATCTGACTTATTAAATATTAACATGTATAAAATATGTATTTGTGCTGGAAATTCAGACGAGAGATTTCTCATCATTAACAGAAGATTTAGGACTGAAATCACACTCCAGCAGGAACAGGCTGTACCCAACAAGGACGCTCACACTTAACAACAACAACAACAGCAACGACACACACACACACACACACACACATTGAATTGCATTCATTTATGACAGTCACCGTTAACCATAACCAGTTAATCCCTTACCCCCTCAAACTTGAGGATTTATATGCCAGAAAATATCCTAAAAGGTAACAAATACAAGTATACATACACTCACACGTGTTTGTGCTTCATTCACAGTGTGGACCCTCATAGACATAATGTATTACCTCCTAGCCCCTTACGCTGACCTTAACCATCCCAACTAAGTGCCTAACCCTAACCCTAACCATAAAACCAGGTCCTAAACCCCAAAAAGCCCTTTAAAGACATGAGGACCTGCCAACATGTCCTCACAAAGCACAAATACACACACACACACACACAAAGGGAGGTGTGGGCTCTTTAATGGTGCACTTGCGTCAGGGTGGAAAGAACATTTTCAGGTCCATATTCCTGCCTGAGGTTAACGGGCAACATCCGTCTCACCCCCTCTCCCGTCTCTCACATTCTCACTTTTGCAAACTCCCTCATCCCTCCTTGTTTTCTCGCTCCCACCGTGCCCACCTCGCTCTCTTCAGCTGCTTCCAATACATTTTTATTTCTGTGCGGGGGAACTCAGCTCTGCTCAGCTCAGCTCTGCTGTGGGACCCAGTCCACAGGGAGTCTCACAGGCTGCTGATCGGAACCGTATGTGTCCCTGTGAATGAGTCATGTGAGGTGAAGAAGGAGTTTATGAGTGTGTGGCTTGCGTACGCTTCATTAAGGAGCAGTCAGGCTACTGAAAATCAGTCCAACCACTGACACTCACAGCATCTCAGGATCCAGTCCCAATAGGATGTATATTAGAACAGATATAAACAGATATCAGGTCTAAACTCTGTGGTTTTTACTACTGTAGCTTACACACACACACACACACACACAGCTGTATAACATTCATAGCCCCTTACCCTAACCTTAACCATCACAACTGAGTGTCTAACCCTAACCTTTAACCTAGCCTCCACCCTAAAACCAGGTCTTAACACAATAAAAGCCATTTTTGTCAAAAAATGAGGACCAGCCAAAATGTCCTCACTTTGCCAAAATGTCCTCACTTCCTTAGTTATACAAGTTTTTTTGGTCCTTAGAAAGACGCCCATACAAGAACATGTACGCACACACACACACACACACAGCATCTGTGCTGTTATTGTCAGTGTTGTTCTTATTCCACTAGACAAATAATCTGCGTCCTTCTTAGATTATTGAATAAGTGTGAAGTTGCTGCTACTCACATTAATGGCGCCGACGTATGATCACTCATCACCAGAAGCTGCAGATACAGTGATTCTGAGGATATTTGAATATGCGCTGTGACGTCGTGCCACAAACAGAACTGTAAATACCATTTAAGGAGTATATATGGTGTCTCCAGCCGATTCAAATGGTGGCCCGTGGACCACATGTGGCCCAAAAGCAACGCCTTAGTGGCCCAGACTGTGGTCCCAGAAACACTGAGAAAAAAAACAAGAAAAACACTCATACATTCCTACAGTAGCACTGACCTTGAATGCAGCACTATTCTTTAAAGGGACTTTAAAGGGATATGACAGTGGTCAGTAATTGGTGGTCCGCGGGCCAAAACTGGCCCGCCAGTGTCAGGATCTGGCCCAGCAGATGATTTAAAAATCTGACCTTAAATTATTTGCTTATCTTCACAAATTTATTACAGAGCTTTTATTCTATTGTTAGCTAAAGGCAGCAAACGTGGGTTTTTGTTTGAAGACACTTTGTCTGATGAAGGTACCATGTTTTGGCCCAATATTCATACATCCATCCAGGGTCACGGGTTGAGCTGTGCTAATCTCAGCTGACATAAGGCAATAGGCGGGGTCACACCCTGGACAGATCGCCAGTCCATCACAGGGACACACATAGAGACAAACAACCATTCACTCTCACACCCATGGTCAATTTAGAGTGTCCAATTTACCTAATCTCCATATTGCATGTTTTTGGATTGTGAGAGGAAGCCGGAGAATCCGGAGAGAACCCACGCACACACGGGGAGAACATGCAAACGTCATGCAGAGAGACCCTTGTTCCAAACGGGGATCGAACGCTGGTCTTCAAGCTGCAAAGACAAGAGTGCAAACCACTACACCAACCGTGTGGCCCTGCCAAATATTCAATTACTTCAATTACGACCACATTTACTTGCTGATCTCTGGCATATAACATGTATGTATCTGACTTCAAAGAGAAACAAATGCTGTTGCACCTGATCCGAAATCTGGTTTTAATCATGAAAAAAGCTTTGAACCGATTAATTGATTATCAAAATAGTTGTCGATTCATTTAGTAATCGATTCATTGTTTCAACTCTACTCTGGACATGAAACACGGAAGGAAAGGAAGGTCTTCAGACAAAACATGCTGTTTTATGAGGCCAGTAGCATGTAATATTGTATGCAATTGAACTTTTTTTGCATTCTGTGCTAAAAGTTACAGTGGATGAGTACATTTAAAGAGATAATACTGTCGCCTTATAATAATTAGAATCACTTTCTGGTGAGTTAGTTCACCAGAAAGTGATTATAATTATTTTTTCATAAACTGTCAAATAAATTAGTTTTCAGTTTAGTTTGTCAGTGGAAATATAGTAAAACCAGACAAACACTGCGATAATGGTTTGACTGAATCAGACACTCGTTTGCTTTCATACTGCAGTGCTTGTGTTGTACCTGCAGGTGGCAGAACATAGCCCTGCTGCTGCTGAGTGAGTCAGCTCTGACTGCATGACCACAGGGAAATGGACTGACTTCACACTCAGTCTGCACTGCTGGCATGACAGTACGCACGCGCACACACACACACACACGTGCACGCACGCACACACACACTTACTCAAAGTCCATCCTTAAGAGCTTCTGTGTTTGTATTTTTAATAGAAAAAAGGTATTCAAAATAATACAACAGAACGTATCCAGTATAGATGACAATTAAAAAACAAAACAAAAACGTGATCAGGTCTGTGTCTCCACGGCAACCACGTATCCTCACTTACTTTTGCTGCATCAGTGGCTAAGCGTGTGTGTGTGTGTGTGTGTGTGTGTGTGAGAACACTGAGACAAACCAAAAATACAGAGGTTTAAAGTTTCTTTTCTGATCGACGCACATGACGTCTTCTGATGAAATTAAAGAATACAATAGTGTGTGTGTGTGTGTGTGTGCTGTATGTACATGTAGACGTGTCGGAGAGAGAGTGTGTGTGTGTGTGTGTGTAATAATCTGTACAATAAAACACGACAGCATGTGCTGCGTTACGGTGTGTAAATGAGGGCGGATCGGTTTGAGACACAGCCTCAGTATGTCTGCCTGCTGTGGTGGTGAGGAAGGTGAGCACACTGATGATGATGATGATGGTGGTGGTGAGGATACAGTGTGTAGGACGCCATGAGTCGAAAAACAAAGTGAAGAGGAAGAAACATCAGAAAAGGGAAGAAATAAGTGAATTTAAAAAAAGAAAAAGAAATAACAAAAGGGTCCTTGACTTCAGAAGGCAGGGGTAGTTTAGACTTGCTAAAATCTTGCTCCTTACTCTCGTTTTATTAAAATATCCCACAATTTTCCCTCTTTCTTTCCTCATCCTCACTCACTCATTCTCTCAGTCCCTTGTGGCCCCGGCTGGCCCAAAAAAAAAAGAAGAAAAAAAGGTTTTGTGTGGATCCGGGCGGCGTTACGAAACTCCTCTGCTTACAGCATCTTCTCCCTTCCTTCTCCACTAGTGCGTCCACTCAGTCCCCCACACAGCCACAGAAACAACGTCAGTGTTTGTCCTCACACGGCCTCCATATCTGCGCAGTTCCTTTGTCCAAAATGCAAGGGTTAAATATTCAGGATCAGACCGTGGAAGGCAAGACGGACAAACACGGAGGGACGTGGAGAAAAGAAATCAGTTTGACCCGACAGAGGCCGGTCCTCCTTATCCACAGAACTTTGTCTTCCATCTCTTCCTCCTTCCCTCTCGTCTGTGTTGTCACCTCAGAGGCCTGAAAGGACGAGGAGTTAAGAGAGGAGGGCTGTCGGCCGTCTCTGAAGATCCCATTCACTCTCTCGGTCTGTCTTTCCGTCTTTCATTCATTAACCCCGCCCCCTCACACACTCTTTCACTTGTGATTAAAATACTATCTTTGCCACGTCTTCATTAAACACACATTTGCTCATCCCAACACATAGTGTCCTATCATATAAACAATCCTACAGGTAAAACACTGATTCTGCTCTCACACACACACGAAGCACACACCAACGCACGCACACACACATACACTGCGGGGGTGAATGCTGGGGGCCTCTGTGCTATGTCCCATCTTCCTCCTCCTCCTCCTCTGAACAGTAGTCTCGCCCCTGCAGAAAAAGAAAAGAAGAGAGAGAGAAAATGAGGACCTTTCCCCCCAATCAAATTGTTCCCAGTGCATTTAAGTCAAAGCGTACTTTAAATGACTTAAATCTCACACACACACACGACACTCAGTCACGTTTGTAACATGACCTCGTCTATTTGCAAAACAGTGGATGAGGCAGTGAAAGTGCTGACAGGTGGGCAGTTATGTCGTGTCGCTTCTCCAGACGTGATGAGGAGCTAAATCGACTGTTCGCCTCTAAAGAGCTGATTGAAACAGCTGGTCTGTGTCGACGTTCCATCTTCACACGGGGTTTTAATGCAGCAGTGTGCAGACTACTGGGTTGTTGCTGTTTTTTTTACCGTGATTGTTGTTGCTGTCATTCTCCTGCCTCTGTTTGGTCTTTGTTGAACAGAAACAATCACAACATTATTTGCATGCTGCGTCCTTCATCCATCAGATGTGACTGACAGAGCGTTTGTGTGTATACAGCAGCAGGGCAGCGGGGAGGCGAGAAGCATTTATCCCATCAAACTGCTGCACGAGCAGTAACATTCACTTCTGACACTTTGTGTGTGCGGCCCGTCTCACTTTACTAGCACAACGTTGCTGTTGCCTCCGTCTGTCTCGACATAAAACAAATCACTCCCTGAGAAAGTCGTCGGGAAGGACATTTATTTATGAGTGTATAGATGAGTCTCTACTGAGCATTTAAAAGCCATATTTCCATTTAATTGTATTGTGTATATATTATATATTATATATCATAGTGGCGTGTTACTGGAGTCTCACAGTATATCGAGGGAGAAACTTTTTCAGTTCATCACTTTATCCAATCATGTTTCCACTGAATGGAAAGGTTTTGGCCACAGAAGTAAAAACAACGCACGCACACACACACACACGACACATTGTTACCACAATTAGTTCACGTGTTTGGCACCTTTCCCTTGGGGTACCAGAGTAAAATGGTATGATACAGTCAGGGTGGAGAAAGACCAGCGCTCCACCCTCAGCTGACTGGGCGAGAGAAAACAAAATAGACAGAAATGAAAGTGGATTTCACGGTGGCAGGAATGTAAGACCACTGAATGGGGAACATTACTATCTCTGGGCGCCAGTTTTAAATACCCATAGAGACTCTTCTTCTGCGTTTTCCTGACTGATTGAAACATTTGCTCTATGCTGCCCCCACAGTTTCCGGTGGTATCGCTCCATTTCGTTGATATGGACGAAAGGCTCCGTCCGCCTCTTCCTTTTGCGCGTATATGGAGTATAAATGGTCCTCAGTAACACGCTCTTACCCCAGCTTCAGGTATTCATACTCTGTGATATTGTTGTATATCTCAGAGCTAACACAACTATGAATCATATCACAATCCCACAGCTGAATCTGGAATCTCGTGCATATTCAGCAACAACCAGTTGCTCAGTCATTCAGAACCTCCCGCTCACACATGTGGAGCAAACTCTGTGTGTTTGAATGTCTACTTCCAACGGACTTAACGTACGGTACATCAGTGACGTTACAATAACACATTTCACCTTCTCAATCTTCTCATCCAGCATCCTGAAAAACTCCTGCTGGCTCTCCGACGTGTGAATACTGAGACAGAGAGAGGGAAACAGAGAGGGAGAGACGCGTGGGGGAGGTGGAGAGAGGAAGTTGGAGAGGGAGGAGAAGGAGAAGGGAGGCAAGGAATACATCATGAGAATTTTCCATTACACCCCCTGCACAGCACACACACACGCACAGTGCGTACTGCAGTGTGAGAAATCCATGACTGTTAGCCTGCGGAGGAATTTAAATAATTATTTTATTAAGTATTTACTCAATCTCTCATCCAGAAGTAAAATACTCACACAAACTATGTACACATTAGTGTATATACATGCTGTGTATACATATACATACTGTGTATATACAGTATATATATATATACACACACACACAGTCGGTGACACAATGTTTCCATCCGGGCACACACACACACACATACACGACACATTGTTACCAAACCAGACACAAAGAAATAATATTACTTAAAATCATATTATGCAAATTGCAAGGACTGTCATTTATTCATTTTATGTTTGATAATTCTACACCAATTTAAGAAAAGCAATACATAATTGTTAATATCTTTAAATTGTCATTCTTGCGTAAGAGTGCAATAGTTAATATTTTGATATCATGTGATAATGTTCTGGTGTAGCAAACCAAAACATGTTCAAAAACAAGAACTAAATCACCCAAATAGATATTTTACACTAATTGTTGAGCCCTGCACATTTCACATTGATTTATTAATGGTCCCATAATTACCACATAATCATTGGAACAGGCATCTGTGGAAGAAATACTGCCTGTAATAAACCACATCCATGTTGGTTTATTTCAAATATAAGGATGAAACTATATGGATATACAGACAGTTCATACTGTATGTGTGAATTAGGAATGGTATCATAAAAGATTGAGTCGTACATCACATAAAAACACTCATAATAAGTTGAGTGTGGTGAGTTCCTTATATGTGGTTAATGGTGAATGAGGAAAATTGCTAATATTTGGCGTCTCGTTTGCCAACTGATTTATTTGAGGTGCCACAAGGGGGAGCCTGCATCTTTCTAGTCTTTATCATTGTGTCCCATCTACGATGCAACCCCCATGCTTCTTGCCAATATAGAAGTTAGGGTTAAGATTTGAAAGTATATTTTTATAATAATTGCAATAATACTGTAAATCGCAGTTATTTTAGAGAAGATAATCATTATATTTAATTTTTATATTGTCCAATGCCAAGTTTGTTTCTGTGTATTTAATTATCGTGTGTGTGTGTGTGTGTGTGTGTGTGCAGAGATGGACTGCTGCTCCACACTTACTTAGATTTGATGTTCGCCGAAGCGACTTCTTTCTGTTTCCCCCTGTGCTGTACATTACTCTTCTCCTGAAACACACACAATTTCATTATTTCAAAAACAAACAAACAAACAAACAAACAAACAAACAAACAAACAAACAAACAAACAACTTCTATCAGCACACAGCCACAGCGAGAGCCACCACTTCAGGTCCGTCTTATCTAATAACCTCCACACCCAGCTGGCACTGCACCACTGTCCTATGACCTGGGTCACATGTCAATACACCAGTCATGTTATTACCACTTATCTGTTTTAATGTTGTTGCAGCACATACACATGTATGTGTACATGCATATACTATATACTATACACATGACACAGCATATACATATGTATGTGTACATGTTGTAGTATGAGCAAACAACTGGAAGTTTGAAATTAAATACATTAGTTCAGTATTGTACTAAACTAGTAACTTCAGTATCACACACACACACACACACACACACACACACGGCAGTACAAGTTTTATTTTAGTTAGAGTCTAAAATACAAGAATATAAGGGCTGCACAATATTGGGGGAAAAGCTGACATTGTGACTTTTTATAGAAAGGGTATAAATAAAATATGTCAAATAAATGTGATTATATTATTAAACAGAACAGGAAAAATGCTTGCAGCAAGCATTTAGTTAGTGGACTGCATCTGTGTTTGCAGAAGTGTCATTTACGAGATTTCTTGAATGCATATTGTAGCATCTTGGAGCTGCTTCTCTAAACACAACACACTGTGGACGCTGCACTACTGATGAAATTTACCAGCTTCTTTGAATGCATCACGTAGCTGCTTCTCTAAACACATCACACTGTGGACGCTGCACTACTGATGAAATTTACCAGCTTCTTTGAATGCATCTTGGGGCTGCTTCTCTAAGCTCAACACACTGTGGACGCTGCACTACTGATTTAATTTACCAGCGTCTTTGAATGCATCACGTAGCTGCTTCTCTAAGCTCAACACACTGTGGAACCTGCACTTGTGATGACACTGACCAGGGTCTTTGAATGCATCGTGTAGCTGCTTCTCTAAGCTCAACACACTGTGGACCCTGGACTACTGATTTAATTTACAAGGCTCTTTGAATGCATCATGTAGCTGCTTCTCTAAGCTCAACACACTGTGGATGCTGCACTACTGATGACATTGACCAGGGTCTTTGAATGCATCTTGGGGCCGCTTCTCTTAGCTCAACACACTGTGGACCCTGGACTACTGATTTAATTTACCAGGGTCTTTGAATGCACCTTGGGGCTGCATGTCTTAGCCCTTTCCAACAAGTCCAGATGCATGTTTGCTGAGCTGTAGTAATAACACTTATTGCAGGGTGGCACTGTTTCTTGGTATTAAATCAAGTTTGAAAAAGGTGCAATGGTTATTGTTTCAACCCTCTGTCGAATGACCTGATTTACTGAACAAACAAGCCGACTCTCCCTGCACACTACCACACCTTCCAGTCAGTTTCATACCCTGTGGAGGGTAAATAGAAAACCTCAACTTATTAATTATTCAACTTATTATGCAGCGAACAGTCAAATAACCTCTGTGATGACATTACACTGTGTTTTTGAGTCAACCAAGCCATCAGCATTCCATACATGTTAGCATGTTGTCTCTACCTGCATGTGAGGCACCGCCTTGTGTGTTTTTGCACTTGTGCAGGAGACAATACACGTATGTGTGTGTGTGTGTGTGCGTGTCTATCGTCTGGTGAGCAGCCTTTGGACACAGGCATGAGCTGATGAACTGTCAGAATAAGGTCTACATCTGCTTGTGGATGACAGGCTGTCAGAGTGTGTGTGTGTGTTTGTTTCTCACCAGGTTCTCCTGGTTGCGTGCATTCACTCGGTTTTCTTCTCCCCTCATGTACTTCACCTCCTCCACTCCTTTCATCTTGTATTCATCTGAGAAGACAGTAAGGTTTGGAGAGAAGGGAAGAGAGAGGCGTATGATTAAAGATGGGACAGAGACGCAGCAGGGACATGTATTTATAAGGGTGTCGCACCGAGAGGAGACACTGACCAGACGCTCTTTATTCACTCTGGTCATTGTGTAATGTGAAGGGCCAAAATAACCAATCCATGTCATATCATCTCCTCTGTACCTCCACTGCACTACATCAACAAAACCAGTGACTGTTCTATTGATTCTAGCTCTAATTTGTCCACGGTAATCCGATAACTGAGACCTGACACGGTGTTTTAGAAAGTGGGCACGACAGCTGAGGTATAAAGAGGAGGAGACGCTTCTTATTCTTTCCATTTCAGGAACGACGTAGCAACAGAGATAGTATGAACCAGAGAGAGGGAGAGAGAGAGAGAGAACACTCATGTACACCCCTCTGATAACACTGCACATGTGCCCGGGACGAACAAAAGATAATCTTATACTATAATCTCAACCTAATCAATCAATATAAACTCCTGGTCACTTTATTAGGTACACCTTTTCAACTGCTGTTAATTAAATATCCAGTTAGCCAATCACATCGGAGCATTTAGACATGATTAAGGCGACCTGTTGCAGTTTAATGTGCAAAAACTGAGCATTAGAATGTGGAATAAAGATGATTTAAGTGTCTGTGAACGTGGCACGTCGTTGGTCTGACTATTTCAGGAACTTCAGGGATTTTCATACACAACCATCTCTAGGATTCACTGAGGAGTAGAATGGTCAGCCTGCTTCAAAATTACCTTAATAACCACTTGTCTCAACCAAAGGTATGCAGAACACACACTAGATACAACTCCTGCCACTTCCATGTGAAGTTCTGTGTACTTAATGAAGTCGCTGGTGAGTTTATACTTAAAGAATGCGTGGAAACCGAGAAGACATAGGAGATGAGACAAGAGGGAGCAAGCAGGACAAGATTAAAGACGAGTTTAAGAGCTTCTAGGTTTCAATGACAGCGTGAGAGCCAGCACAGTGTGAGTGAGAGAAGTAACACATCTGTGAAAACTGCCACCACAACCAACACAGCTGTGAATCCTGAATCCCTGCTGAGGCGAACAGTTTAGCAACAAGCCTGTAACTGAGCTTGTCTCTCTCCGTGTGGTCCAAGGTTACTCATAAAACAATAATGTCATTAATATCAGACTAATAGCCAAGATAACCTGTGATATGCAACTAATCAATCAGCCCACAAAAGTGCAAATCATGCAACTGGTGTTGTGACAATCAGAGGTTATGTTTATCAAAGTCCAGCTGACAGAGCCTGATTGAATTATCGATGAGTCAATTCAAAAAAACTGCTTTGTGCTTTTGACGATAAACAAGGCAGACACGTTGGCAGCTGATCAAAGCGTTATAATTATCATTTATTTTTATGTCGTCATCCCCAGAGGGTTAAACCCTAAGAAGATAAAATCTGTACATAAAGCAATTTTACCTGAGACCAAACCACACCTAACAACGCAATCTCACTGACGACACGACTGTTGCACAGTTGGCTGATAGAGCAGCGACCAATGCGCTGATGCACACATAAATGTCCAACCAAAACCTTATCTGCTCTGTATTTTGGACTCATTTTTATCAGCAGCCTGTCTGTCTGTCTGTCTGTCTGTTTATACACAGAACAGTATATCTGTCACCCAGCTGAAGAGTTCGCTCCACCCTCTGCACCCGGATCACCTGTGTGTTTTGTTTGTCTCTGTGCTGAGTCGCTCTCCATCTCACATGTGCGTCACTGCTGAGCCGAACATGAGCTCGACGTGTCAGATTAATGCCACAGCTTTACAATCATTTCAGAGAGACACAAGGAGAAAATCTGGCAACGATTAGGAGACACAGAAAAGACAGAACCTCACGCAGTTTGTCTCAGGAATGTAAACTTGTCGGCGCAAAGCGGCTCCTGTCTGAACATGCTGACAGACAGACACACACACACACACACACACACGCACGTACACAGAAATGGTTTTATAACACTACACAGGCTCATCAAGCTCAGATTGACCCGGTAAACATGCAGCTCATACGGCGTGGATGCAGGAAACTGAAGGGAGAGACATTTCCTTCACTCTTTTTTTCACGTCACATAAATGTTCCAAGCGACTTAACCTGTAGATTAAAGGGGTAGTTCCAGTTTTTGATATGACGTATTGACACATTATCAACATTGACTTTGCAGAGTGCGTTTCTGTGGACACGCCCTCTCACTGACTACATGCCTTGTTGACATGGACAGAAGGAAAAGCAGATTTAAGCCACATTACAAAAGATACAATGCAACCATATCTTAAGAATCACTCTCTCACTCTTTAGCTCACAGGGACGCGGGAGCTGCTGCTCTGCTGCTGCCTCGTTTGGCAAGTTTGCGTCACGTAAATCTGAACAAAGGATTTCAAACTCACAACATATTTGAACTACTGATGGAGGCAGCAGTGGATTAACAACGCCCATGTGCCGTAATGTAAAATCAGAGGTTTTACTTTCTGTGGCAGTTATGGTGAATGGTCTGTGTTCATGTGACGTATTTCTACACACATTTTGCCATATGATTGTCTTGATATAATGATGAGCACAGAATCATGGTATTGTGATATTACTGGTATCGTGGACCATGTATATGTGTGGTGCATGGTCCACTATACCAATAATATCACAATACCATGATTCTGTGAAACTCTTCATACTGCACGATATCTGTCTCACTGAAGAAAACAAAATGTCAGGATTTCTCTTACATTACATAGAGAATAAAGTAAATAAAGTAAATACAGCATATTTTCGATGACACATTTTTCATACCATTCAAACAGTGGTGGGAACAGCCACCGGGAGCAACGTGGGGTTGAAGGAATACTTCACTGATTTAGCTTTGTATTACTAGAATAGTAATGGGTTAGTATAACGTAGGGGTAGTATTTCTGAAAAATGGTGCTTCACAACCTCAGTTTCCACTGAGTCGAGAAATATCTTCATTTTTCTTTTTTGTTGGTTACATGCCCACCAGTGACCCTTGAAACTGAGGGTCGGGACCTGATTGCCAGAATGTAAACAGTGTCCGCCATCTTTGCTCAGGGGAACCTGAGGTTGGGAAGCAGAATTTTTCAAGTTCTAGTAACACAAAGCTAAATACAAATCAGTGATGTATTCCTTTAAGTGTCTTGCCCAAGGACACATCAGCAGCAGAGCCGTGACTTAAACCTACAACCATCCAGTTGAAAAACGACTCTCTCTCTCTCTTTCTCTCCCTCCCACTGAGCCACAAACCCTGTCTAACGAACATATTTTTAAGATATTGATTTGGCAGATTTAGCAGGGCCAGATTTTATCGGGTGATCTTTTTGTCCATTTGCCAGCAGCCATATTATCAGTGTGTGTGTGTGTGTGTGTGGCTCACAGGTGGCTCCACAGAAAGGCAGCGCACAGGGTGATGCAACAAGCACTGTCAGTGTTGATGATGTATCAACACCTCAAGAATCACACTTGAAAGAAACGGAGCGTCCCTTTAAGGTGGCCAATGGCTGCAGATGAATATGGAGTTAGCTGCTCCAACTCTGCATATAAATCACTCTCAGGCAGCAACTGTCATCTTTATCGTTGCGTGAGCTGCAGCTCGGCACGCCGGACGTTCCGCTCCTGGTGAGGGAATCGTCATTGTGACAAGTATGGACAGATCAAAGTGACCCGGCTTACACCAATCAAGACTCATCACATCACAGACCTCGCTTCAATTTAGATGCAACTGAAAACTGTGTGTGGCAAGAAATGACAGGGGTGTTTTGTGTGTTTGTCACGCTGATGCTGGGTTAGCTTTGACACAGAGAGAGAGAGAGAGAGTAGATGAAAGGGTAAATGGGGAGAACTATTTTAGGAAGCCATGATTTTGTGATGTGGACATCTTTCTCATCACTGATTAGAGGTTGGAGTGCTGCTCTGACCTGAAGGTACCATCCGTCACTGCGAGTGCACGCGTGCGTGTGCACAAATCTGTTTCTATTCCTGATAAAGCTTGGTCTATGAATCAACACTTGTGTTGTTTTATGCTCGTATGGGTATGATTCATATACATTCTCCTCTCTGTGTGTGTGTGTGTGTTCTTATATTTGTTACCTCTTTAGGACCTTTATGAGGCACAGACGTGAACCTTGTCAGGACCAGTAGTCCTCATGGAGGAGTTGAGGGCTAAGAAGGTTGGGTATTTACTGGTGATGGTTAAGGTTCTTGATCCCAATGAATGGAATTCAATGCAGTGTCCGAGGAAAAATAGCTGTGCAAACGTGTGTGTGTGTTCTCACAGCTCTCATTGGCCTGTCTGTCTGTCTGCCTGCCTGTCTGTCTGCCTGCGGCTATGTCACTGTGTCCTCCACGCTGTGTGTCCTCCCTCTCAGCCACTCTGGCTCCAGGCCATCGTCAGCCTGGCTATGATATTTACACCTGCTCTAACACACATGCACACACACACACACACACACACACAGAGTCATACATATTAAGTTGGAAACGGCTTTGACAGAAATATTAATATTGTGCATAATGTTCGGAACAGAAATAAATGTCATGCCTTCTGCCTGCGGTAATAAAAAGATAAAGTGGGACCATCTTAAAAATAGTCCATCTGTTACTGGCTGACTGAAGCAAATGCCTTTATTCAACCATTAGACCAAGAACTATTTAACTAATGCTGTGTTTCCATCACGGTGCGGTTTGGACGGTAAAGCCCTTCATCAGGTTTGTGAGAGAACGGGATGTCAGCTGTCTCTGATGCAATGAACACAACACAACAGACAACAATGGTGGACATCCATCTAGAGCTGCAACTAACGATTCTTTTCATAATCCATTAATCTGTCCATTATTTTCTCGATTCATCGATTAATCGTTTGGTCCATAAAATTAGGAAAACCTTAAAAAAATGTGGATCGGTGTTCGTCAAACCCGGAAATGATGACGCTCTCAAATGTCTTGTTTTGTCCACAAACCAAAATGATTTCTTTGTTCTCCGGAGCAAAGAAATGAAGAAAATATTCACATTTAAGAAGCTTAAACAATCGGAGATCTTGTTTTAATCATGAAAAAAGCTTCAGACAGATGAATCGATTATCATAACAGCTGTTGATTAATTTAGTAATGGATTAATCGATTAATCGTTTCAGCTCTACATCCATCAGCTCTATTTTTCCTGCTTGGTTTGTGGTCGTTTGTCTCAACAAGACGTCACAGACTGCAGGCCTTGGCTTCCACTTCCATGGGACTGCAAGGAAGTGACGTTCTTCTGTCGCCCAATCAGCTGACTGCTGATGCTTGTAGCGTAACATTCTACTCTGGTACCTCAATGGGAAGGGTGCCAAATAATGGACCGGTTAGGCCCAGTTATTTTGGTACTATTCCTACTAGAAACTGAACCGAACTGTTCCAATCGGTGGAAACTCTACTCGTCACTATATACAGTATGTATGTGTCCACAATATTCAAATGATCCTCTATGTCAAATAAAGAATGATCACACATGACCTTGAAGCCCTTCATCGTATTTTTCACCTCATTGTTTTAGTTTTCGTGAGATCCGGTCACACGTGGTCAGAGACACATTTTAAAGGCACGTGTGGACAGAAAAACTAAGAAGTGGCCTGAACGCATGTATTCAGTGAGCGACCACTCAGCTGCTCCATCGCCTCCAAACAACGCTAATGCTCGTACAAACAGTGAACCGTGCATGTTAGACTCTCATCCAGACTCCATCTGCACTCCAGTCTCCTCCGACTGCGATTACTGCAGACACATCAATAGCATGATGTAGTGGAGAGTGTTGCTATTTTCCTTCTTCGTCCTCCAGTGTTTGTGTAATGGAGCTCGGCCTTTTCCGGTTATTGTGCGTGAGAGGAGGGGGAGGGGGGGGTGAGGGTCAGTGGCTGGAGTCTGACGGAGTGGGAAGCCGGGAATATCTGGGACACACACACACACACACACACACAGCAGTCAGGCTGTCCTGACTGGCAGACAATCTGTTGTTGCTGGATCAGTGTAAGCAAGAAGAGGACTCTCTGTCTGAACTAAATATGCCAACATGAGACACACACATGTGCATGGAAACACACACACACACACATACGTGTGATCATGCATGGACTAAGACTAAGATTAATGTGCGTAGGCGTGCGGACTGACCAGAACCGACTAATCTTTTCTGCCTCGATCATAAAAAGTACACCGGATGTCGTGAGCAAGTTCAGCTGAGGTTGGAAAGGGCAGCGAGTTAAGTGGGAATGAATGACTGCATGGTGTGTGAGGAGAGGAGAGGAGAGGAGAGGAGAGAAGAGAAGAGAAGAGGAGAGGAGAGGAGAGGGTGAAGAAAGGAGGTGTTGTTGTTATTGTGGCCTGAGATAACTCTAATCCATACTATCCAGGTCATCCTCAACTCTGGATTACCATTCAAATAAATGACAGCAAGAATGGGGGATAGGATGGGAGGCAAAGAGGAGGAGGAGGAGGAGGAGGGAGAAAGGACACAAGGTTCTGACCTAATGTTGTGCCAGAGAGAGAGGAAAAGAACTGGAGAAGAAACACTGGGAGATGAAGACAGGAAAAGCGGGGAGGGGGGGTTGGGGGGGTACAGAGACCTAAAATAGAGAGACAGAGAGAGGAAGTGAAGAACAAGGCCTTGTGCGGTGGAAAGGAATTTGAATGAGACAGTGAAGTTGAGGAAAGGGAGAGAAAAAGAAGAGAAGAGAATCAGCGTCACCACACATCACTCTCCCTTCCTCTCTCAAGGAAAACAGTCCACTCCTCCCGTCTCTCTCTCTCTCTCACACTCTCTCAACTCCTGCCTCGTTCTGACGTAGAGGGAAATGAGACGTGAGAGCAGAGCGATTGAGGGGAGAGGATAAGAAGAACGTGTCGTACAGAGGAGAGAGAGCAGCGAGTCAAGGAGAGGACACAGAGAGAGTTACAGAGGGAGGGAGAGAGGGATGATGATGGAAAGAGAGAGAGAGAGGGGGGGGGACCTCCTGTGGATCATCATCTGCCACATCCATCTGCCTGTGAGCAGTTACACCAGAGTGTTACTCCTAATTCTTAATCGCTGTTAATCCCTCAACCCATCATTATCGTCATCTCGCTCACTCTCTCTCACTTTCACTTTCATTCCTCTCCCTCTGCACAACAGTCTGCTATAATTAAAGCCATATATATAATATATATATATTCACTACAGTTTATTATTTTCCAGTCAAAATTAATCCGTAAACGTCATCATATTCAGTCAAATAAGTTTGACTGATCTCTTAACGTCAAAGTTACTCTACATTCTGTCTTGTACACTGAAACATAAGTTATTATTTACGACACCAGTGTAAACATCTATCATCTGTCCATCATCTAACTCTTTATCCAGCTGTTTTTTGACTCTGAAGCTGTTACGTTAGTGTAAAAATCATGTATAGTTCTGCTTTAAACTGCAGCTTCTGTGAAATGTTCTTTTGTGCCAAATCTGCAAATTTCTAAGTGAAAATGATTAGTTGAGGAAGAGAGAGAGAGAGACAGACAGAGAGAGAGACAGAGAGAGAGAGAGAGAGAGACACCACGCCACAGTTTCAAAAACCTGTTACTTCCTCCTTCCCACATAAACTTCGAACATGGATGAGTCCATATAATAAAACTGCCTGCAGTGTAATTATTATTATATGACAGTTATTGTCTGAAATGGAGAAGTGAATACTCTGCTGGAGAACTATGAGCTGTAATGAAGGAAATATATTGTTAGGGGCAGACAGGGCAATCAGTCTACGCCGAGCAATTAACTGAGTGAAATGGAGCCGTGGATCTTTTACTGACATCCCCTGTGTGTGTGTGTGTGTGTGTGTGTGTGTGTGTGTGTGTGTGTGTGTGTGTGAGACTACACTGACCTGTGAAGAGGTCTCCATTGCTGTAGGCCTTGCCGCGTCCCTCCTCATCGTTGGGCACGGCCGACACCTGCTTGGCCGAGGTGCAGCCCATGGCCTCACTCTCTGAAACTTCTCCTCATCGCACTCTCACCTGGTGAAGGACAGAGAGCGAGCCTTTAAAGACAAACACAATCAAATGAACAACGCTGATATTCAGGTTTTATAAAGATACCACCTCTCCAAAAGGTGTCGCACTGTTTGTTGGGCTACCGCGGCTTCCACTGGTGCCAGCAGACTTAAATAAAGTGGGTCAGTCGATGTCAAATGTGCAGTGTTTTGTCAAAACAGTGAGACGGCTCTTCAACGAAGCTGCAAACACGACCAACACGTCTGCAAACTCTTCAACGCTGGCCAAAATGCTTTCAATCAGTCAATATTGACAACGATCACAAAAATGTTAGATAATTCAAGATTTATTTGTGAGTGAAAGTTAAAGGAAACCAGGAGATTGTGGGTTTAAACTTGTTTCTGGTCAGAAAATGAATGCAATGCAACATTATATTGGAAGAACTACAGTTAAAAACAGCCCTACTTCTCCAAATACAATGGCTATTAAACTATTTTCCCATTACATATTGTTATTTGAGCCATTGTTGATATAATAAAAAAGGAATAGTACAGCTTTTAAATCACTAAATGACAACAATTATTGTTAATTCTTCTGTCCAGCCTATATTACAATAATATGTTGATGTAATGCAGAGTTGCAACTACCTATTGTATTATGTGTTATTATTATTGATTTTCTCCAGACGAATCAATTAGTTGTTTGGTCGACAAAATGTCAGAAAATTGGTTGATTGCGTTTCCCAAAAAGTCAAAGGATGATTTACTCTCACAGGACCAATGAAACCAGAAAATATCAATTTAGAAAATCGAATTAATTATCCAATTAAATTAGAGAACAATTCTCTGTGGGTTAATCACAACAAGCGATTCTCTTTCTATTATAATTTGATATTTGATCCATTGTTGATATAAAACAATACTGATTAGTGCAGCTTTAAAACAAATTAAATACTAAAGCAGTGTCAATTCCTCAGCCCACTAATGTTTATTATAAAAAACACACGTTTAAGAACACGTAACATCAGTTACGTGTTCTTAAACCAAATGCTTGTTGTTTCACATCCTGAGTGAAGTAAATTTAACATGTCTGATTCAGAACAGGAAAGTAGAAGAGCAGCTGACACGAGGGTGTGAACGCCACTGTCAATCACTCAATCACACACACACACACACACACACTCTCAGACCTATTACAGACTATACATAGTCTCCGTGTCACTCACACATGCCAAACGGCGTCATTGACAGAGCCCATCTGACTGCTGCCGCGAACAATGCACAGACACTGAACAGAGGCAGCCGGTGATTTACCCATCACCCAGAACGAAATGTGCAGCAGTGGTGGAATAAGTGAGAGGAGGAAGAGCGGAGGAAGAGCGGAGGAAGAGGGGAGGAGACGCAGAAACACTGGCGACAAAGGCGCGGAGGAGGGGGACGGGCTAAATGAAAGGATGGAAAATAAGTGAGGTGGATGATGGCAAGAGAGATGAGTGCAGAGCTTCAAAAGAGCACCGCCACCATCATGACCGCCGCCGCCGCCGCCGCCGCCACCTGCCCCTCCTCTCTCCTTCACTGATTATTACAGCGTTTGAAGCTAAGGGAAGAGGACACCAGCCTCTGTTTCTCTGGACGCAACACAAAGCTACAGGTGATCAGTGAGTCTAGACTGAAGTGACAGGATGTGCAGCTTCCCTGGTCACATGATTTCACTGGGTTACTTTTACCTCGTCTGCAGTCAACACTGTACATTACACTACAGTAGTATAGAAGCACCACAAGATGATAGGTCATTATTATGAGATACTAAATCACAATTTTGAAATAGTATCTCACAGTCATGAGATGCTGTGTCATAATAATGAGATGCTATTTCAAAATGAACCATTTAATCGATTATCAAAATAGCTGACGATTAAGTTAGTAATCGATTAATCCGAGTAATTGTTTGAGCCCAACACTAGACCTTAAAAGGATCATTCCATTTATTTCACCATCATCCCCCATCAGTCACAGCTGATAAGTAATTGCAGAGACTTTATTCCCGGGAGAGAAGCAGAGCATGAAGGTGATCATCACACAGGCTGACTTCATTACAGCGGTGACACCACGTTCACAGGTCTCAGCAATTAACTTAGCTGCCTGTCACTTCTTATTATCGTGTGCCACACAAGCAGCGTAGAGTTTTACTGTCCCATTAATATTTATTATTTAATCATTATTTTTACATAACTCGAAAAATAATAATATACACATGAATATTTCTGGTACTGATATATCAAAGAAAGAGTTTTAATCTTTATGTATGCACTTAAAATTGGTACTCCAAGACATTTTACATGATAAACAACCTGTACTTCCTGTTGGACTGGAGACACAATCCAAAGCTTACAAATAAAGTACATCTATAAATAACTTATTAACTTTAGTTTGTTTGGAATGCAGACACAAAATGCACCTTGAGTGTTGCTCAAGAAATGTTTATTTAACTGACGTCATTTTGAGTACCATTTGTTATTATTAAATGGATATATATCATTAGATGAGGACAACAACAAAGGATATTCTATTCTTCTTGGGACATTGCATTGACTTCCATGTATTCGGACAACCTAAAAATAGCACTTTACCCAACCTGAACCATAACCAGTCAATGCCTAACCCCAACCCTTAGCGCATCCCTGCGGCACAGATAT
The DNA here is from genome assembly GCF_019176455.1 of Solea senegalensis. Taxonomy (NCBI): domain Eukaryota; kingdom Metazoa; phylum Chordata; class Actinopteri; order Pleuronectiformes; family Soleidae; genus Solea; species Solea senegalensis. The sequence continues at coordinate 1,708,634 of NC_058034.1, read as the reverse complement.
GTGCCACAGGTGCAGCCATGGTAATAATACACAATTCCTTAGGTTTTAAAAAATGTGTTTTTTTAAAGCCTGAATATTTGTTGTTGAGTCAAAGTTCTGAATCTTACGTCACCTTTTTAATAGTGATATAAAGTGACATAAACCGTTTTTCTTTTCTCTTTGTTCATAAAAGCTCATATTTCACAAATTCAATCCAATTTTAAACATTTGAGTACTTTTTGCTCAGGTGTGTTTCTATAGTTGGCGAAAATGAATTTTCTTTTTCATGAGATTGTCAAGCTTGTGCTGAAAAACAGGATATAAGACACTCTATATTGCACATTCTTACAGCCTCTCTATATTAAACTGTACATTTAAACATAGTCATGGAAGAAGCCACTGATGCTCTGTGTTACTAACTTACAATTCAAATCCGAAACTTAACCAGTTCCTCAGTAATTAGGTTCTGCCAGGTTTTGGTCACCATGAGGACTACTGGTCCTGACAAGGTGTTTATGACAGGACACACACACACACACACACACACACACACACAAGCTTTGTATGTGTGTACTTGTGTATGGTTTCACCTCTGGCCTGAGTGTGTAACCTGATGGGAACAGCATCTTATCAGTGTGCTTCAGGCAGCCTGGGACGCTCTTTACTACGACTGCCACAACTTAATCATATCACACACACAGACACACACAGAGCTGGGAGATCTTTATCCGCAAAGCCAGTAACGTCGAGGGGGTGGAGTTGGACTCTCTGACGGTGGTCTCAGAGAGGAGAATGTTGTCCAAGTTAAGGACAATACTGGACAACAACCTCCATCCACTCCATGCCTGTGACCATCAGACTGTAGATGGATCCGGTTCATTTATTCATTATCACATTGATAATGTTTATCCTGTACACATTTTTGTCTTAATTCTTTTTTTTAATTTTAACTTGTGTGCTATTTTTTTTCTTCTACTGTAACAAAACAATTTCCTCCGGGATAATAAAAGTATTCTGATTCTGAATCTTTATGTCAAAAGGAGACACAAAAACTAACTCATCCTCCATAATCTGCCTCTCAACGTGACGCTCAAAGATGGATTCTGTGCCGAGGACTGAAAATAAATTAAAAAAAATGGTAAAACGAGGCACAGACAGTCAAACAGCAGGGAGGGAACAGCTTTTAACTGGGAGCTATTAGTGTACGTAGTGAAGTGAATATTAGATTAGGACTCCCTCCTGAAAACCTCAGAAGGAAGTGTCCTGAGAAATGTGAGCAGCAGCCTCCATAGACTTTAACTTTCAAAGGGTCTCCAGTATACGTGGGCAGCATCTGTTTGAAGGGCTTTGATTTGCGTCTATTGAAACATCAAATTGTGAGTGGGAGCGAGCTAAAAATACAGCCGGCAGTCCTAAAGCTGTTGTTGTGTGAAGGGATAATGCTAGGCTGTGTGAATCTGCAAGCCAAGCTGCTATTACTTGGGGTATACATGTATAAGCTGCAGCTAGTAGGCAGACTACTACAAAACCAAATACATCTATAAATACATTTAGGTCTGTAATCAGGATTCAGGGAGACGCGCTTCAGTGACACAAAAAAAGCAGTTCTGTGTTGAAATTCAACAAGCAGCTCGTGACTTGGTTGTTGTGAAAGACGCTGGTCGTCATCTGGGATGACACAACTGGAGATGAGCCGCTACGATCTTCAGTATCTGTACTGAAGGGAAGGGAAGTCCCTAAATGTCACACGCAGGCTTCATAAAGCACAGGCTGTAGAGATATGTGTGCCACCAATGTCATGTGACCAGATGTGCAGAATGACGCAATGATCATTTGGTCAGAACAGAGCAAAAAAAAAAAAAAGCAAAACAGACGAGTATAAGTGTGTAAAACTGATGTCACTATTGGTCAATACTCAAGGTTTTGATATTGGTACTGAACAAGAAAAATTGACGCTGACGGCAACAGTCTCTCTACAATACGCTCAAGAAGTCCAGGTGAAGTCTTTAAATACTTGTGAGAGTTCCCACACTCCACTCTACTTCCAGTATTTGTATATTTGCCAATATCAACTCTGACACCAGAGCTCTGGTTGCTGCTATTGAGCGCTAAGTCACATGAGACTGATTTAGTTTAATGGTGAGAATTTATGATTCGGTTGTCGTCGACGGACTGTGTCTTTAGATCCAGTCAGACTTCTGCTTTAAAGTGTGCTCTTACAACCTGACTTTTAATTGCATCAGCATTTTCAGGACAAACGTGCGTAAACACGCTTTGCATTAGTATATATGTATAATTCATAAGTACATCAGATAACGCAGGAGTCTTGTTGACACTAGTCCAATATCCAATAAATCAATTAAGCCCAATACTCATAGTCGAGTGTTCCCTCAGGATTTTGGCGCTAATTTAAAAAAGTAAATTCTTTCAAGTAATTTGTATAATGTATAATAAACAGACAACTGATTCATGACTTTGTTTTTCAAACTTTTGGTCATGTGATTAGTCACGGGTTAGACCCACTCCTATTAAGTTTGTCATTGCAAGTTAGACAGGGTGCAGTTAGACAGGTGTTTTGTGTGGTTTGAAGAAGCCAAGGTGATTACTGGTGTACAAAATAGTACAAAAACACAAACGTTTGCCAAACAAAGCCGTGTTCATTTCTCCGATGGTTGTAGAATCTACAGAGTTTTACAGGCCTAAGAAAAACATCTCCAAATGAAACTGAAATGTACAACTCAAAACTTGAGTTTTAAGATTCACATAACAGACGCAAAACATAAAAACAATAAAGGAAGAATAATAAGTAAAGGATCAGGAATATTATCTCATGAGATCAGAGCGTACACATTTCGCTTGTACTGAGCTCTACTCAGAGACACTCGGTGCCACATGCACGACCACAGCGGGGCGTTTCTTGGTGTTTGTTTAACCCGCAGGAAAGCTGGACTGTGCTACTCTGGGCTCGTCTGCTCCTGCAGACGCCAAAGTGTGTCAATGGGACAAGCTTCGTCTGGCAAGTCAGCTAAGACCTTCACACACACACAAGCTGAGCCAACATGATCTGAAAAAACCTGAGGAGGATAGGAGCACTTAATACCAACTGGCATACTACCACCTCTCAATCCTTGCAACTTGGTCCAGATGCTTAACATTCATCTCAGGGCAGAGTCCCAAAAGCCAAGTTGTAGCCTAATTTAGAGATATGAATAATGCCATGATGTCAGTCAACAGGTCTTTCATCATCTCGGGCGACACACACTTGGCAGAGAGCCTTCTGACAAGGGTTGACTCCATAAGCCATCTCATGGAGTATCAAAAATGATAACATAAACCTGACGAGGCACAAGGTGCTCCAACTGGTTTTCACTGCAAGTTAAGACCAAGATGCCTCCTTAACACATGGCAAACACCCAAGTCCTTCAAATGAACAGGATTTGGCAAACACACAGACTTGTCCATGCCTGCATATCTGGAGGAGGGACATGACCTAGTCGCAGTTGTGTGAACAAGCCTCCTTTTCAAGTCAGTTTGTCGAAGGAGCAACTCAAGGGGGGGAAATGTGAGCGTGCATGCTTGCATAAACACACGTTGCGCACACAGGCTGAGCAGTGTACAGCCCGTGCACAGGTTTCTCAAACACAGGGTTGTGCCAGAGGCAGAAAAGAGAGAGACCACAGAGCCTGAAAAACTGGCTGGGCAAAAGTGAAAGAAGACGTTAAGGGAGGCATCATGCGGCACCACTTTTTTTTTTAGAAAGATTTGATTTCCTTCTTTGTGTATCATTTCTGAGTCTCTATACGTCTTCTATAACAGGTGTGACCCATGCAGACTCTGTGACAGAGAAGATTTCACCCCTCTGAGCTGAGCCCGGCTCTGCTGCTCTGTATTAAACTGGAGTGACAGAGCTGGTCAAAGAAATGCTCGGCCACTCCCAGAAAAATACTTAGCTGAGGTGGTAAGACAGGCTTCATCCACACTACTGCAAATGATCTGCATCCATACACAAACACCTACAAATACAGGCTTTGAATGTGAAGCTGGTTCTCTCCTCTGCACTTGTTCGCTTGGATTCAGAGAGTTTTACTACAGCTGATGGTAAAGTCACTACTGATAAATAAAAACACACATTCAGGAAGTGCATGCAGGTCACCACAGCTAAATGTATGCATTGTTAAATCTAAATCTAGTAGTGTGTATGTAACCTTTAAATATATCAGTCCATTTCTCACAATTAATTAATTTAGTAGATGTCTCAAATTAACCTAACCTCAATCTGCATGTGTGTAGACTGTGGGAGGAAAAACCCACGCACACATGGTGAGAGCAAGCAGACTCCACACAGGAAGCCTCCAACCAAAGAGAAATAAGAGTCACAATCACAAACAGGGCTGCCACCTTCACTTATACAAGTATGATGATTTTATCTGAATTACCCACGAAAATATTACCATCTGAATATTTCATCTCTAAATGAGTTCAAAAGAATTTTCTTCCATGTCAATCAACGCATCAGTACTTTGTCAGCACTTCTGAGAAACAGTAACACAAACACGAAGCATGATGTCTGTGGTTGGAATCATAGTTTCATGCTTATATTTGACACGCTATCTAACCTTCCAATCTTAGAACACGGTCATCATGAGACAGGAGGATGTAGAGCAAAGGTTCTGCCGCACTTTAATACAGGTCACCGTGTTAGTGCACATGATGGTTTGGTAATGTTTTAAAATCAATATTGAAATCAAAGTGAATGTCCGTCTGTGCCGTATTGAAATGTCTGACTATCATCTCTGTGTAGTCCAATTGTAGAGCTGAAACAATTCATCAATGAATCGATTACTAAATTAAAAGCTTTTTAAATTTGAAGCTTTTTCCACGATTAAAACAAGATTTTCGATTGTTTAAGCTTCTAAAATGTGAATAGTTTCTTCATTTCTTTGCTCTGGATAACAAAGAAATCATTAAACTGTGGACAGTTTTGTGGTTTGTGGACAAAACAAGACATTTGAGAACATCATCATCATTTCCAGGTTTGACAAACACCGATCAATATTTTTTTATGGAACCAACCGATTAATCGAGAAAATAATCGACAGCATATCAAAAATCATATCACGCAAGTCTTGATGAATTATTGCCATGACAACATTTTGGCCCATTTCTTTAAAGTTAGAGTGGGAGATCATGTGTGGAGCATTTTTGACTGTGTTGCATGAAATCCTCTTCACAACCCGATTGTAACCAGTGAGGTAATGCATCGTCACAAAGAATAAAATAATAAAGCTGTAAAAACACCATCCAATCATATTGAACGGCCTGAACAAATGAATTGCATCGCGATGCATCAATCAAACTGTCATCGCCCGGCTCCTCCCCCCATGCAACCCTCTTAGTGTCATCAGAAGACAACCCCAGAGCTTATGCTAGCTTGCTAAATCCAACGAGACAGTTGCATCAACATTATGGCAGAAAACAACAGGAGTTGGTTACAAACGAAAGACCTTTTTTTTTGGGAAAGCTACTGCTGATGCAGAGCGATACAAGACCTGAGTGAACATCGCTGCTGCATTTGAATGGTGGCGACAACTGGTGCCCAGAACAGGCTGCAAAGTGTTGACATGGTGGCCCTGTTTCTACTGGACTGGTAGGTTGACTTCATGTCTTTGTGAGCTTTTTAGAGTATTTGTTGTTTTTCATCATCACGTTGTCCATTGAACAAGTACACAAAAACCTTAGCATCACCGAAAAGTACCAAAGTTTACTGAATCCAGTGCTCTGGAGGCGAAGGAAGTCTGAAGAAAGGGGCTTTGACTTTTGAATTCAGTGTTTTCAGGATCGCCAACATTACTTTTAACAAACTTATTGTTTTTGTTTTTTTTAATGCTACGGTCTTAGTCAGCGCTGAGTGCTGCAGTGTGACGAGTACGTTTCAGAAGAACTCCTGGGCCAACACGCCACAGTATTTGCTCTAACCATGCAGCGAATGCAGCATCTCTCCTCCTCATGTCCAGTTTGAAACACTCCATCAGTCTGACAAGCCTGCGAACCTGTGCCAACACACACAGGCCAGATGGACAGTGAATTCTCAATTCTCCCTCTTGCTCTCTCTCTCTCTCTCTCTCTCTCTTGTTGTGTGCTGTTCTTTCTCACTCTTGTAATGAGGCTTCAGTGGTCATGTAAGATGGTCGCAGCGGAAGGTTGTAGGTACACAAGTCCTTCTGTTCTCTCGCGCTGTATTGCACAGCCATCTGACTTACAATGAAGGGGCATTCACATATCACATAAAAGACATGAGGTGTTCAAGAACTCAGAGCTGATTGATGCACACACACAATCACTAGGCCACTCTTTTTACTCTGGGTTCATAAAAACCGGTGGAGCTGAAATTTCAAAAGGTCGGCACAATACAGAAGACAAAACAAAAAGGAGAGAAAGTGTAAAGTGGTGAGCAAAAACATTTCAGATTGCTATTAGTAGTCAGACCTCAGAGAGTGTGCACAGTAGTCTAATTGAAATCCGAGCTGCACTGAGCTTCGTCTCGCTGCAGGAAGAACCAGACCATATAAAAATGGATTGTTCCACTAATACAGACTTGGCGACAGGATAAAATGTCTCCTCTGAGGCTTACTGACGGCTGGCATTTCGTACCACCAACTTCTCAAGAGCGAGACAGATTCCCTAAAAGAGCAAAAAGCAAGAAGTCGTGCTTGTTTCATTCTCTCCTGCAGCGCTCTGTTCTGCTGCTCGCAGTCGTGACAGAGGTAAAAGCAGGTCAGAGCCTGGGGTGATCGGTGGGTGAGGAGCAGGATCCAACGACTGGAAGAGTGAGCGAGTGAGCGAGTGAGTGAGTGAGTGAAAAACTGCTTAATGATATCATGACTTCATCCTGCACAGACATGAAACACACAACCAAGTCAGACAGAGACTTATAATCTGTTTGTCAACTAATAGCTTGTGGATCTCGTCCAAGGATTAGCTTCTTTTTATTTACATACATGTGGAACCTTAAAATGGATTTAACACATGTATTGTTGGACTTGGTTTGTAGGAGATTACCAATCATCAAAACATCCATCAAAACTATCACGTAGACGCTTCACCAAGCAAGTTACATTACCATAGGAATCTCAACTCATGTCTTGAGGCTCATTTGGAAGACGTTTTATCATTTATTTTCCTGTTAACTGGAACACCAAGTCCAAAATTAACATCATGTGCTATTAAAGGAGACCTGAAACTAGCAACTAAGACCATTAACTCCTCGGGAAAATATTTACTGACATTATAAATCATGTGAGAAGCTTGTTTTCCCCATTTTCTATTATAAAAGTTATTTTTGTAAACAGTTGAGTTGCCTCCTGGTGGCTATTCACTATATTCTTACTTCCAGGTTGTCGTCAACCGGAAAACTGGAAGAGCGCGTCAACTTTATGTATGTCGTCTATGGACGGACACAGTCTACTGCCACCCGCTGGTACGGAAGATAATTTACTTCCTCAGAAGAACAGAACATGCTGGTTGCTCATGAGCTCACGGGTGCAACTTTTCCCCAACAGATGTCAACGTGAAGACGCTCGTCGTCCTTCTTTGCCTTTGATGGACGTTAAGCGCGATGTGTCCAGGGCCTTAACACGACTGTCACGTGGATGAAAGAGCAGATCTGTTCCTACACAGCAGCCACACAATGTCAACCCTACGTATGTTCTCTCATCCAAACTTATCTGAATTGTTAACAATAAAAGAAAGCCATCATTAATATTTCTTTGAGATTACCACAGCAGAAGAAAGTCATATACCCACGTTTGTGTTCTTCTCTTTAGCTGCAAACCAGTGTTTTCTCTGATCTTACGAAACAAGGAAACCTTTCACTCCATTGACCCTTCAACAGTTTTTAGACTAAAAAGAAACAAAACACATTTGGATTTAGAGCCACCTGACAGGAGTTGTGCTTAAGCATTAAGGTTAAATTTCAGTTATTTTTGAATAAATCACTGTGTGCAAAAAAAGTCTTTTTTTTCTATCGCGAAACATTTCTTTCCTCCAGAAACTTGGTTAATTATATAATTGTGTTTAGTTGTGAAATTTAACTAAAATATAAACGTTGTTACTTGATTCCCTTGAAAGTAAAAAAAAAGGTGAATTATTGTTATTATTATTATTACTTATTATTACGTAAAATTATTATTAAATATTCTCTTTGTGTTGAGGAACTGAGCAACGCCTAGAGCAACTGAAATGAATGATTTGTCTTCTGTTCATTTAATTTAATAATTTTACTATTAGTCTAATCAAAAAAAATATTATAATAATAACAATAATGATAAATAAATAAATAAATAAATACTTAAACCCCAACATGTTCCCTCAGTGATGATGTGGTGTTGGGCTTTGAAACTAATGCAACCATGATGTTCGTACCAGTCTCATGAATAAGTCAAGCAACTGGAGATTTACGTCACATTTAATGGCACTAAATCTCATTCATGTTCTTTTAAACCATAGCAGAAGAAGCAAGAGGCAGAGTGCGTCATTGAAAGAACAATGGTGGAAAACCAAGTGAGAAAAGTGGGGACATGAGGACAATTCACACATGAATTTGCAAGGATTGAAAAACACAGAAGCAACAGCATGTCAAACAGCACTGACATTGATCCATGACCAGGAGTGATGGTAAAGGAGGAGACAATGGATGCATGGATGTTTACAACGGTGTCAGAAAAACATTGACTATGAAAGTGAAGGGGGAGCGCGGCAGAGGAGAAGCAGTGACCAGACTTTCCCAGACAAAAACAAGTACAGCAGTTTTAAGAGCTTGTGTCACCCAGCCCGACATTGTTGAACTGTACACAGGAGGCAACACTGCACTACACATCACATGCACATACAAGTGAGACACAGTAGAACTGAAAACACAAATAAACTTCAGAAGTGAATATTACTCCTGCCCTTCAGTAGTTTCATGAGATTAATGCTTCTTGCCACCACGTGCCATTGTGCTGCAAGTGTATACACAACAAACGCTCCTTCAGTCAGGTCTGACAGAGTAAGTTTCCAGATGAAGGACTAATAATGTTGCATCATTTCTGTTTACAAAGACCAAACAGAGGCAGAATAATATCATCACAACATGCACTGCAGCGTTAACAATGACACATATCAAAGCAGAGAATTGTTTCCACTATCATTCATCTCTGTATTAAATGACTAGACTATGACTGAGTGTTACATAGTGAAGGAATGGGCCTGCACTGCACAGATCCTGTCACAGACCTTCTTATCTGTGGACGACATGGAAAAACATGCTTTCACATGGTCAGCACAGGACTGACAACAAGAGATAAGGGAATAAAATAAAGTCAGTAGTGGACCTTGTCTGTGTGTTTCACCCTGAGTGGACTCACGTGCACCGTAAACACAGTCAGGGACACAGAGACACTCGGCTGTGTCATGTGACAGACGGAGAAGGAACGTGCACTCAGGCTTCACAGTCAACCGCTGCCGACTCAGACGACGTGAAGGATTCCACTGATCCGACTGTCGACTCGGACTCAGATTATTTAGTGCAGGCGGACAAAGCATTTTGCAGAGGGATCGTGTTGCGCTGGCGTTGTGCTTCCTGCGCTACAATACAGACGACCTCATCCACACGGTACAGTGCGGAGTTCTGCCACAGAGCGAGGACACAAACCCACCCACACACACACACGATGTCAGAGACGTCACGGGAACTCCCTCCCACGCCAAGACAGAGAAGACACCCATGTAGTAGTAACCATGGCAACTCTGGTGATATCACAGTCACTGCATCACGAGTTACCTTGGATATTTGATATCATATCAAGATACAGCATCTGTGATGTTGTTTCCTGGTTTTTAAGAATGTTGCTGTACTGATGTTATGGTATTTAGTCAAGAATATCATCTAAAATGACAGGTGACAACCTTATTTCAATACATGTAGTAGCCTATCATATACAGAAATGACATATATATATACACATATATATATATATATATATATATATATATATATATATATATATATATATATATATATATATACACATATACATATATATATTATTTAGTTCTAAAGTGTATTACAACACTTCCTCTGAGAAGCTCAACTATCTAAAATGAAAACTCCTCATGTGTCCAGCTTTATATCCAGATACATGTCGTACATCAGGACATAAAAATATTTAAATAATATTTATGGACCATATCAGCCGTAGCCGCCCTGATCACACCCAACAGGTGCCAAACAAATCACCTCAACTGCAGTTAACCAGATCAAGGTAGACAGAGGCCCCAGGTGGAGAGGGTCAAAAGACGAGGTGATGATGATTGAGAGGAAGAGGAAGGGAGAGAGGATGAGTAAGAATAGATTCTCCTGCCTCCGTGTAGGAGACAGAAGGGAAGAGAAGGGAATGAGGAGGAGTGAGACTCTTGCTTTTCAGTCTTGTCTGTTGGCGAGCGGAACAAAAGCCATATGTGAGCAACGACTCATCACAACACATGCTGTAAGCAAGTGAGGGAGGGTGAGAGAGAAGAGAGGGGCAGATGGATGGAGACAGACAGATAAATCAAACAGGGTGGGGCTTGTTACAGCCACTCACAGGATTTCTGCTGCTTGATGACAACCTGTGTAACACTGATGATGGAAGCTGCTGCTGCTGTTCGTGACCAGCCACACCAGCCCATTATCACACCAGGTTCAGAAAATGGATGTAATGGTCTGTTGTTGATCACATAAGGGAAATCTATAACAGCCATACGGAACATTCAGACGCAGCATCTAGTCTAGGGAAGCATTTGGAAAACTATAGCGGTGTTTCCATCGCGCGTTTGCTTTGGTACAGTACCTTCCCTAGACCGGATCCACCTATGACAGTCAGCTGATTGGGTCACTCCCTTGCGACTTCGAGACCATTTTAAAAACGTCACTCTACCGCTGAGAAGAAGAATAAGCAGAAGGTGCCAGCAAACAGCAGCCAGCCATTGTTGTCTGCGTGCAATGTCATCGTTCGTTGTCATCGCACTGGTGCAATGTCACACTACGCACCTCGCTGATGTGGCATGTGATCGGGCACAGCCCACGAATCACAAGGTACCGCAACCCTGACCCAGGGCTTCCGTACTGCACTAAACCAAACTATACCATGATGGAAACGCAGCATATGAAGCCCATTTAGGTGAGGTAATGCAATAATGTCTAAGACAGTGGGGAAATTTTAACTAATGAGCTGCAAATGAGCTTGTATCTCAAATCTAATTTTGGCTGCTGTGAATCTCCCTGAAATGATCAAGCAGTGTCTGTTTCACTCTGAGGCGGGAGCGTGACTTACAAGAGTCCAACAGTCCACCGGTCAAATCAGAGCAGAAAGACGCTCTCCAAAGAAAGAAAGACAAAGAAAGTTTTTCTTCACATAGACTATTTTGGGAGGGAAATCATTCATTCATACTGTATATATAAGGTATAGTATGACAATATGTTGTTTATTCCCCTCTGTGCCAGGATATGCATGTATAATATCACCAGATTCTTTCCCATACATAACCCTAATTATATGTAAGGATCAACACAAGGGAAGAGCCGCAGAAGATTATACAGGAGATTAATACTCGAATTCAGCTTAAATTTCTGGCTTCTTTGGTCTATATAACAAAAAAATCATAATTTCAAGGTTTGGGAAACACCAATGGACATTTTGTGGACCAAACAACTACCAGTCCTAGAGGACACTTGTATACACAAAACAGCACCTGAGTTCTTTCCCTAATCACCTAACTAAGTGACCGACTCAACTCAAACCCTAACCTAATTCTAACCCTCACACAAGTCAAATCACCAAGTCATCGTTCAGTGTGATTAAATGAAGTAAAACAGATTTCATGCACTTAACAAAAGTCTCACCTAATAAAAACTACACTAAATATACTGTCCCTTAAGAATAAGAGTTTGTTGCTTTACTTCCCCCATGAGACCGCCTTTAAGTTTGTAACCCGCTCACTCTCCCGCACCAAAGTCCATCAATGAAATCAATGTTATTAGCTCACAGGAACACAGGAGTTGCTGCTCGCTTGCTGCCTAGTTTGGAAGGTTTGTGTGACTTTGGTGTTTGAAATGCTTCGTTTGGATTCACCCAAGTCACACAATGACACATTTGACCTGGTGAAAGCAGCAGTGGATAAACAAATCATGTGTGCTGGGATGTAAAACGACTTTGGTGTGTGGAGTGAGTGGTTTAGAAAGTTAGAAAGAGTTTTCCAGCCTGGGAATGTTAAGCAATATTAAGCAGCAATATTCTTGAGCTATTGCAGAGTGGTTTGTCCCAGTGTCTGCAGAGGTAGCCATGTTTTCACTGAGGGCAAGAGCATCACAACCAAGTCTTAATCCATAAAAGGTCATTTGAAGGTGTGAGGACTGGCCAAAATGTCCCAGCTGACAACAACGTTCTCACGACCACAGACAGACACACGGGTAAACATGCAGACGGTACAGCAGCAGCAGCAGCAGCAGCAGCAGCAGCAGCGGCGGCAGCAGCAGCAGCAGCCTCTTGGTCCAGTCAGAGAACTCGGTCCTGCTGATCCAGAAGCTGCAGCTCTGCTCAACAGCTGTGTCCAGCTGTGCTACGGGGGAGACAGTGGGTGCTTTGTTTCCCACAGGGGGAGGCAGCGCTGTGGGCAGAGTGTGCCTGCAGACATTGGTATGTGTGTGTGTGTGTGTACACACAGTTTGATTTCCACAATGGTTAACGGCCTGTAGCTTATGTCAGCCCGGGTCCCCCTTCCTTCTGCTGAGTGTTTCCCCACAATGACACAGCCTTCTCACGACGACGACAGCAGCAGCAGCAGCAGCAGCAGCAGCATGAGAGATTTTCTGTCACGATTATCAAATGACCTAATCAAAATAACTGTGATTTAAACGTGTGAAAATATGCTCCAATTAGGGGTGGTCTAAGATAATATTGTGATTGTTGTTTTGAAGATGTGCAAATTGACATTATCGAGTATTTAAATGACACACACTGACAGCAGTGAGCAGGATTCAGTGTCACATGACCACTAGTGGGCCCACGTGATCACATGACCTCTCCCCAGCATCCTCCCTGCCACACAGGTTAGCCACATGTGGTTATGCTGATAGAGAGAAAACATGGAGACACCAGACCTGCAACTAAGTCTTTGAAATAGTTTTCTGATTGATTAGTAATTTACCTTATAGTAGTGTATCTGAATGTTTACCCAGAGTTCAATGTTTCTACACTGTTGATCAGCTATAAGTCTTTATATTTATATTTGTTTTATTTTTTTGTAAAGTTTAAAAGGAAATAATACTTCACATTTTCACAAAATCACATTTTTTAAGGACAGCAACTAGTTATCGTCAAAATCCAGTCATCATGGAGACTGCTGTTGTAACCTTCATTAGTACAATTACATTTTTTATTACTTGAATTTCCAATTAAGTATCTATCTATCAATCAATCTATCAGCCAATGACATAGACGACTGTCCATAACCCAACACATTTTCCACAAGCTCACCGATACAGAAGAAAGTGATGAACTGAAGCTGCGTTTTAGTGCAGTTTGTCTCCCTGATGCATCAGCTATGTAAATAGTGTGACATCATTCCAGCGTGACACACTGTAGCCTGCCAATTAATTCAACAAAGACGACAAACACAACGCAGTCAACACAGCTGCGTGCTGACAATAAACAGCCTTGAATTGTCTCTGTGTCATAATGCATGACATAATCAATCCACTGTCTACCACCTTATCCTCCACATGAGGGTCGCATGGCTAACACCAATCACAGCAAGCATAGGGTGAAAGACGGGGGTCCACCCTGGACAGGTCCACCATGGACAGGTCCATTGTCAACCAGAAGTGATGGTTCTGTGAGGACCAATCAGTGGTCTGCAGGGTGTTAAGCTCCACCCTTTGGGAGACAGACCACTTGCTAGGTAGTTCCGCACTGCAGCTTTAATGTTACGCAGAACAGTGATGACTTTACCACAAAGCATTTCAAAATGTTGTCATGTCACAATAAAAGCTCAACAATAAGACAATCATGATAAATGTTTTGGCTCTTGATTGAAATAATGTAAATCATGAGGTTCTAGAAGAGGGGTGTCAAAATCAAATGACCTGGGGGCCAATCAGCATCGAGTCTGGTCAAGAGACAAAATATGATGATATGAATGTGTGTGAATATATGGGCTTAAAATGATAACACAACATTCCATGATGACGTTATAAAGATAAAGACATTCATGATGCCATTTCACAGAAAAATGCTTGTTTCACAATATCAACATATTTATGATGCTAAATAAATCTATTCATATCAAAATCAAAGAAATAAATACTAAGTAAATAATAACGTGGCCAACTGTAATTAAAACACCAAACAAGCTGACATATATATGTCATTTAATATAATTTAATATAATGATTATTTAGTCTTATATTGTACCACCTCACTGGCAGCTGTGTCTCAGCCACACGTGCTGTGTTTAAAGGAACATGTAAACATGTTTACATGTTTACATGATATGAAGTGGTGGGCCACATGTAAGCGATTGGGGAGTCACATGTGGCCTGGGGGCCACCAGTTTGACACCTCTGTTCAAGAACGACTGGAGAAACGCAGACTCCCCCTTGTGGCATTTCAAAATAAATCAATAGCACTGGACGTTGTACATGTATGTGAGACAACATTTACAAGAGACTCGTGTGAAACATTCACAAATTATTCAAAAAGTGAAAATTCACCCTCATCAAGTTACCGCGAGTGCTTTTCTATCGCGATAATATCGCATATTATCGCACCTCGAGCCCTGGACACAACCAACCAGGATGTGGAGGAAATTTGAAAGTGAAGCAGTGCCAACGCTGTCCAACACTGTCCAACACTGACTCACACTTCATGTCCACATCTGTCTCCACAACAGCAGCCTCACTGGCGCTAAGACTACAACACACACACACACACAATAAGCAGCAGTGACGGCGCAAAGAGAGAAACAATAAAAACATCGACAAGCTGCGGGCGAAGCGAAGAGAAGCGCCGGGGAATCACGGTTCACTCAGGAAACAGCCACAAAAGACAGGAGCGGACACACACAGACAGACAGACAGAGAGACAGTCACGCTCCAGTGGCTTTCACCTGGAGGAGACGTGACACTGATTCACGCTGGTACTTACTCGGAGGAACCGGTTCCGTTCGGTCCACTGACTGGAGGAGAGCCCGGCGGTCTAGTTCCGGCTGAGAGTCGGGCGGGATCTGCGCTGGAGGGAGAGAGAGGGAGACAGAGAGAGAGAGAGACAGACAGACAGAGAGAGAGAGACAGACAGAGAGAGAGAGCTGCTGAGCTCAGGAGCTCGAGGACTGAGCGTAAACCGTGGCTTGCGTCACTTCTTCAGCAGCAGCAGCAGCAGCAGCGTGAGCAGCAGCCATCTTACCGAGGAGAGGAGGGTCCCAGCGACTCACCAATCACCGAGCTCTCCCTCTGTTATTATTATTATCATTATTATTATTATTATTATTGTGATGTTTATTATTATTATCATTATTATGATTATTACCTCGCAGACTGTGTTTCACTGCAGCAGCACGTTCACTCTTCACTCACACAAACAAACTCAGCTTCATGTGACATTTGACCCCAGGAAGGAGTTCTACATTTAAAACTGGAGTAGATTCATGAATGTTTTCAGTAACATTGTGAGATAATGGTGCAAGTGGAGATACAGTCTGTGCTCCCAGGATAATATTTATTTCTGTATTTCTGTGTATATTTAAACCAGGAGCAGGGCCGGCCCAAGGCTTTATCGGGACCTGAGCAGAATTTGATTGTGGGCCCCTTCCCACCACCCCGGAGTAGCCAGTGCTTGACGAATATTGATACAAATGTAACACTATAAATTGCATGAATTGTTTTGTTTCTTTTCTAACCATAGAGGGCAGTAACGTCACAGTGTCTTAGTAATAATTTGCATTTTCTTATTCAAAGTGAAGCTCTAAAGACCCTGGTATACTTCTGCGCACATGCCACGTTCGAGGCTCGGAGGACTATCATTGGCGACTACTTCTTCTGCTTGGTGGGCGGGGCTTATAGGCTGCTTTGTTTGCGCATGTGCTGTCAATGCGCACCCAACGCACTCTTTGCGTGTGGTTCCAAAATCTGAGCTGCACACGCAGCCTGTGTGTTGTGCGTTGATGACGCTGTTATACGTGCGGTATACTTCCATGGATTTGAATAAATAAGTAAACCAGTTCAATGATTTTTAAAACTTTAAACAATTGTGCACTAAGTGAGCAAAATAAAACCCAATAACACAATTTAGATTAGATCTAAACACACCAGGTTCCAGTTGATCACCTGAACAAAATGATCCACCCACATTGTATTATTATAATTATATTATATAATGCATACAGTACTGTATATATATTAAACAATACAATATGCTAAGAAATAATAGCAATAATTTCATTTGATTTTTAGCACTTTACCAATACTGTTATTACTGCAATATTTATTATGGTTATTTTTGTTTTCATTTATTTAAATATTACTGCTTACATGATGGTGCACTTTTATTAGTATGTATATTTATACATTATACATGGTCTTTTTGCTTACAAAAATAACAATAAACAGCAATGTAAAGCTACAAATGATTTGTAAATTATATTACTGTCATAATAAAAAAATATGTTAATACATTTTTTTAAGTGTATTTGTGTTTTTGCATAATGAAAAATATAGATATACTTATTCCTTTAATCAGATTGACTGTGACGCTCTGTAGAGAATTTCCCAGTCACCTTATTGTACGTGGACGTCCACCCACTGTTTACAGAAACGGGTGTGCTGAAAAATAACCTCGCACCTCTAACTCATTTATTCCATGTTCCTGTAAAAGTGAAAGTTGTCACCCATTACCTCTGAAACTCCACAGGCACCGTCATATGATGTGATCTTTTTTTTTGTCTTTGAACATTTATGTCTAAACCAGTGATTCCCAAACTGGTACACACAGACAAGTGTGGGAGTGGGGGGTACATGGCTGGAGGTCAGTTGTGTGAAGGGTTACGGGACTGTGAAATGTTTGGGAACCACTGATTTAAACCAAACATCCAGCAAGAATTCAAAGAATCAAGCGAAGTCTTCACCATTTTCCTCTCATATTTTAAATTTAATTTCATCAAGTTCATTTTATTGGCTTTTGACATTGTTGCTCCTTCCATTCTGCCAGCGTGTTACAGCATGACAGAACATACAGTGCCCCCTTGTGGCAGTCTGTGGAGGCTGCTGAGGGTGTGACCGCTCCACCTGATGTGGTCCAGAGGTTGTTGGCTGAGGAGAACCAGAACCTGAGTGAACAGCACTAATAGCCTTTCAGTCCATATATATCTTGACAATTACATATTTACATTGACATTTGACTTCATGTACCTCAAAGACAGAGAGAGAAAGAGAGTTGGTGTTAAGTTCTTCTAACATAAAGCCATTAAAAAAATCCTGCAGCTTATTTTTCGTCCCCGCATGAGTCTTCAGGTCACATCACTGTGTACATACGATAAGACTCGAGACCACGAGGGACAGCACGTAATTATATCATCACCTTTAAATAAATTGGTCAAGGGATTAATTCATTAATCACAACGTGGCTGTTGGACCAGTGCTCAGTTGAGAGGAAAATAAAAGAGCCAGAAATGCATAGAGACCAAGCAAAAATGTGAGAAAGTGAGGTAAGAGCCCTGATCTCTCAACTATTATCTACCAGGCTTGAGAGACACGTTTGTCATGGTCCAGAGACACAGATACAGTATGTGGTCTGCCTTGGCACGAGGTACCACCTCCCCACTTTCCGTTAAAGTTCATCAGATTGAGGTTGGTGAGAAGAAGCACTCCCCTGGTGGGACTTCTTCACACCGTGGGCTCAAACCGCAGTCACAGGCAACGACTACTGTCAGAGCTCGTCCTTCTCCATCTGCTGGAAAGCCTCCAAGTCTTCCCGCCAGTCAGCCAGCAGCTCATCCACCGACTGGCTGCTCGAGTCTGTGTCGCCCTCCGAGTCCTCTGTCCTGTCAGAGTCTCTTTCCTCCTTGGGCTGAGCCAGATCAGGCTCCGCCTCTGCGGGACCAGCTTCCTCTTCAGGTGGACTGGTGTCCTCTGCAGGACTGGTTTCCGGTGACGGTGTAACCTCCGGCGACACAGACTCATCCAGCTCCACCGCACTCGTTTGGGTGGTGGATTCAAATGAGGTGGGAGTCGTTGCCTCCGTTACGCAGTCCTCTTCTGCTTCTTGCACATCCACACCTGAAAAGGAAGCAGGGGCGTTGAGACGGAACAGCTTGATACAAGAAAAATGTGCCAGGAAACAAACACACACACAATTTTCCCTCCTCTGCACTCGGTAATCTATACAACATGCCCCGCGGCGACCATTCTCAGGCAAAAATAGAACAGTTTTCATCAAGAGGCTGTCAACCATAACAGCACGATGCTGATGGTGAGTCATGTTTCCCACAGGACGAAGCCTCTCTCACACATAACCGCACAGCCAGAAACAACCGAGGAACCAAATCTGGCAAAAATGTGATTTCTGCAGTCATCTGGTTAAAACAAGTCACTTTAATCTGTTGCATCCGTTACTGAAAACGGAGCTGCTTCTTCCATTACTGTGAATGTGTTAAGGAACAAGTCTGAGCTTTTGAATGATACAAAGGAATAGAGCCAGTGGTATGTAATGACTGCAGACACACTACTGTGTCACAGTGGCTTTGTGGCCACAGAGAATATCTATAAACCACAGGAATTGTTGTCATGAGCCCTTTTTAGCAAGCCAGATTGTATTAGAGCAATGTTGATTTTCATAATAACAGTCACTCTTTTTTAAGCCAGAACAATAGTAACTAATTGTTGAGTCACATCCATAGGCGATTAAAGACTAATGTTGTGGGATGAAGGTTCTCTGTCCTGAGCTCCTGCTGCTAGATAAGCACGACTAAATGCATGCACTTTACTTCAGACACGTGACTCGAGGCAATCTCTCCATCTTTGAAATGCCAATACTGACACCTGTTTAACGTCTCGCTCTCTTAGACTTCCCAACAAAAGGGATGCGTGCATGCAGGTGTTTGGCAGAACAGCCAAGGGGAGCTCGCTCCCTCTCTGAACCGCCCTGTGATTGGTCAAAATCTCCTATCACCAGGCAGATTGGGTTGGAAGGTTGGGATTGGATTGAAGGTTGGAAACAGTCTGATAGTGGTGCGGAAGTCTCATGCTCTCGAGAATCACTAGATTTACATTAAGCTGAAAGGTTATTATTGAATTTTTGATCAGGAATGACAAAAACATGCTGATTAACCCACCGTCCACATCACTTATTATTAGGTGGTTTGGTTCCTGTCACAGTTTTCAAAAAACAAAAACTTAAATCTTTACATAAACCAGCATCAGATCTATAGCTTAATCCTTCATTTACCGATTTCTTTACTCAGGTATTCTTGAGGTCATGTCGCGAAAAACGAAAAAATAAATGAAACAACAACAACGTCACTGTGTTACTGGTGCAGGGTGAACTCCAGCTCTACATTTTCCATCGATATGTGTGTCTCAAACATTATTTCCGTCACTAGCCTACACGCCTCGGTGCACACATGCCCTGAACCCTGTGACATGTGACCAAACTGGACAGATTTTTTAAGTGATCCTGTTCCACCTCTAATACTTAAGAATAAACAGGACTTTATAATTGCAACATTTCTTAAGTAAATGTGGAAAAATTCAAGACAAGTAAGGCAACAATTCATCAACTCCGATTTCAGCTTCCTAAATATTATATATAAATATAATAATATGGTATTTTGTGGTTTCTTTGGTCCTTTGTCAGAATATATTCATTCCACATTCTGTGGACAAAAATACAATGGAGAAACTAGCCCACAATAAAGATAACCAATAGTTGCAGCCCTAAAAACAACCTGATTAAGAAATATGAGTTTCAGTTGGTGGAAACTGTGCGGTGAAACACTGCTACACTGTCCAGCCTCACTACAGGGGAAGAAGAAGGAAAGGAGAGACGGGGAAAAATAACAAATGACAAAACTGTGCCTGCACTAAGCTTCACGACCAAACACACAGAATCCTGTGGTTAAACAACAAAGTGTGGAAGAGAGAAATGGAGAAATGTAACACCAGGAGAGAAAACACTGGGGGGGGGGACAAAAACTTTGTGTAACAGACAAAGAAAGGGGGGGGAAAAAGGGAGATAATACTTACTGCCCTCGATCAGGCTGCCAGGAAGAGGTTTACCTTTAAATATGGCTGCTGCTTTTCCATACAGGTGAGGGTTATGACAACAGTAGAAAAACCAAGAAAGAGAGGAGAGGAAAGGCACTGTTACAGTCCACCACAGGGAATAGAGGGATTTGGCAAATGGGGGAAAAGGAGGAAAATAGTGACAACGTCATACTGATAAAGGTATAAATCTTCACCATACTCAATTTAAACCCCAGCTGGTGGTCGACTTTGGAATGAGTCACGATTATCTGAGATAATGCCCCCACAGCTCATCTTTATTTCATAAAGCCAACCACGTACTGGGGCTCGGTCAGTCGAGAGTTGTTGGTATAATGATGTGATCCATCTCACCCAGAGAGATAAAGTGAAACAAATAGAAGAGCTAAAAAAAAAACGCACATTATACAGGCATATGAGGGATTAATGTCACACCTCGGTCTCTGGCCTTATCACTCAGCAGCACCTCCACCTCCCTGTACACTTTCAGTGCCTCCAGCAGGATGTTTCCCTCCTTGTGGAAGACGAAGAGGAGCGGCAAGGTGATGTCTTCTGTGTTCCTGCCATCCCCGGCCATCTGAAACAGGGGAGCGGTGTCACTACTGCTGCCCTCGTTGTCATCTGGAAGAGGCAAGAGAGATTTAATTAAGGATAATGAATAACCATAACCTTTAAAAAAAAGCTTTCTGCTTTTGGTCTGTAATAATCAACAATATACAATAAAACAACAAACCTGATACTGTAAAGTCTACTCTATTAATAATTACTAATATTTTGACAGAGGATTTAAAAGGTTAATGAGGCAGAAGATCTGCCTTATTATTCAGGCATCATGTGACATGCAGGACCCTTCGACAGTCTGTCTTTGAGATAATCAGTTTATTGAGCACTAATCTAGTCAGTGAGCAGTCATCTTCCGTCTTTAACTTCGTTCACTCACCGATGACTATGCCTCCGATGGCGCCAGCCTTCTGTACGTGTCGAGCCTTTTCTGCAAACATGCACTGACCCCTCTGGAGAAGAGCGATGTGGCCCCGGACATACTCGGCATTGGTGATCTCAGAGCAGCCGCTGTAAGGTTCAGCCACAGTCACGAAACCTCGTACCTAAGGACAGGAGGGAAATGATGATTTTGACATTTAGTGGTGTGAAGAACTGCAGTCTGATCCTTCATCGTGTCCACCTCTGTGCTGAAACAGCACAGTCATCTTTCCTCCTGTTTAAATGTAGGAAAATATTCTGCCCTCTCAAAAACACAGCGGAAAAGTGAGTGGCACTCTTAGGAAAAACAAATGGGATGACAGTCAAGTGCCCATTTCCAGCCTGGCAGCTTGATGCAGCTATGAAAACCCACTTACCCCTGTGGAACTTTTGGACAAGTCTGTGCCAAACTGAGCTGGGCCGGCAGTCAGCACGACTCTGCCAAAGAACGGATGTGAGACAATCTGAATGGCTCTGGGAGGCAGCTGCTCTTTCTGCTGCTGGCTGGACAGCTCCATCATCTCCTGCATGAAACGTACGCCATCTTCTGCTGCGACCGCACTCACCGCCTAGGTGTGGAGAGGACGATAGAGAGATGTTTGAAAGGACAGGACGGAAGAATGACAGCTTGAAAACTAGGGTTGCCAGTGGGGTCACTGTGTGTTATTATTGCTGTTTTTAACATTTAAAAGCAAGAAGCACATTATGTTTTGATGAATTTGTGTCATTTTGCATTTGTTTTTAATAGACCACAGTGAAGGAGAGACAGGTGAGTGAGAGATAAGGAGTGAGACAAACAGTGAATGGTTTGGACTGGGAATTGATCCAGAAACCAGCTGCTCGAGGCAAATGCAACAACGTGATATGCAGGCTTTGTATTTTCCAGAAGCAAGTTCATAATTGAACAATAATAATAATAATAATATATCACAATATTCTTCAATTTTCAAGTAGAGCTGGTAGAAATACGCCATAAGTGACCCTCCTGATGCCAGAGAGGACATTATCCCAGACCTGCAGTCACTCCACATCTTGAAATTATGATTAACTTTCCATTATTCTTCTCCTCCAAAGAACACATCACAACGGAAGTGTGTAAAACACACAAGATACTAAAGATATTTAGTGTTGGATTCTGTACATGATGTGATCACTACATAAGTGGAATCCGTTACCTTGTGTTTCCCTGTACCAAAGTACCAAAATAACCAGCCCCAACCTTTCCATTCTTTGGCACCCTGCCCTCGGGGCACCAGAGTAAAATGATATGATACAGTCAGGGTGGAGCTACACCACCTTCACCCCCGACACTCGGCTGATTGGGTGACAGGAAAACGTCACTCCCTTGCGATCAATGTCAATATCCCATGGAAATCGAGTCAAACGCCCGCAGTCTATTCTCATTCAAAGCTAAAACAGCCACAAACTGAGCAGGAAATAAAGAGCTGTTCCTCTATTATTGTCCGTTGTGTCTTGTTCTGTTGACGTCATATCAGTATGATGTCACACAACATACAGTATATCACCGACAAGGCCCGCACCCCGTCTACCAAGTAAAAGGTACTGTAAAAAAAAGGTCATCTCTGTAGCAAAGAGGTTGACATAATGAAAGTGGGGCAAAACAAGGATCAACATATTTCAAATTTGTGAAATAGCAACTTAAGTCTATTAAAAAAAGCCGTCTGTTGCAGCTTTAAGAATTATTTTGTGTATTTGTGTTTGGTTATCCTTGTTTCTCTATGGTTGTACCTGTGTAGCATGTTGCACCAGTTGCACCCTGCCATCCTTCAGGTGGATGAGACTGACTCCCATCCTCCTCAGCAGCTCCAGATGTTCGGGGTTGTTAGCCATAAAGTCCTGAGCCCTCAAAGGAGGACGACCGATACCAGGCTCCCTGTGACGAAGGCGAGGGGGAAGAAGAGGTTATGAAAGATGAAGAGGTACAGCAGTCAGGAGAAAATGGACAATAACGGATAATATAACCAGGTAATGTCTGTATTCATTTATACTATATACCGGTTAGTAGGAGGACGTGGGCAGCTCTTGTCTACAGCACTTCGGATCGGGTCTCTCAGGTTACGAGGGAAGGCGGGGTCAGGAAACATGAGGCGGGTGTTAGGGCAGGTCCAATCAAAGTTCGAGTCGTCCAGCTCCTCCTCTGACTGAAGTGTATGAAAGGTTTTGTTCAATACAGGAATGAATAATCACTTTCATCACTCTGACACTGAATCACATTGATTACCGTTCCGTTTGATGAGACGGATGAAGAGTGAGAGGCTGCGGCCGAGAGGGACAGAGGAAGCAAGTGGGCCTCAGTTGTGAAAACGTAGTCCTCCACATCGAAAGGTAGGTCCTCGGGTTCAGCAAACAGCAGGAACAGGTATTTGAACATCTCAGCGAGGAAGAACGAGTCCATCCTGAGGAAAAAAAACCTTCTGTATAAAAAGTCATATTTATAAATGTAGCTGCGTTTTAATGTAAATGTCAACACGAAAACCTTTACAACTAGAAAAATTGTTCATAATTTGAATTCCCCAGATCATTAAATACTTGACATTTATCGTCTGACCTTTTTCATATTTCAGGTTGCAGCACAGGTTGTTGTTGCCAATGCTGGAAGAGCAACCTTTCCACTGATGTGACATGTACGGGCTGATGCTTAGTAGAACAGCCAATGGGAGGCATCATCTTTCTCTGATCTCATTAAAGGAGGCGTGTAAGTCTAGTTCTCCCTCAGATCACTTGATTTACATTATGTTGAAAAGTCACTGTGGAATTATTGCATATCACAGCTTTAATTAACGACATTAAACAGAAATCTGTCCTGATCTCATGTTTGTTGAACATGTATTTCTTAAATACAAGTCTTGAGATATTAATATTAGCTGGTCTCAGGTCTTTTGTATCCAGTAAGCAATAAACAACACTTCATCAATTCAATCAATTCATTTGCATATAAATAAAATGTTTTACATGCCATTATTTCTAGGACGGTGAATCTGATGCTACGGTACATCAAGCACATCTCAGTTGTATTTTAATTTATAAAGTTGCAGTTTAGTCTGTTGAGCAAGTCGTTATCATATTTAACACTGAAAATAGGCCTATATATATTTATGATAAAGTCTTTTTTTATGTGCAAGTACACCAAGTCATTTTCACCATATGTGCCCTCGTACCACCTGAACTCTGAATGTGTTTTTATCTTCCAATAAATGATCTTGAGCTCTTGTTTTCTCACCGATCCTCGTGGCTGCCTGTGCGCACGTCCTTCATTGCAGCAAAGCCGCAGGGAACACGAGCAAAGCGATTGAGGTTGTCCAGGATGGTGCGCCCTGCCTCCAGGTAATAAGAGTCTCCTGTGGCCTTGGAGAAAGAGAAGACAGACTGTGGTTGTAACAGAGGACAGTACATCAGCTCTGAAGGGCACTAGACATATTATCACAGGGTTCCCCATGTTCCCCATTTAAATACAAGACAATTATGAATATTAATTAATCAGTCTGTTTGCTAGAGGGTGCTTAAAAGCAGTAAGACATTTTGAGATAGTGGAATGTGTTGATGAAAAGAGAAAAATCTGCTGTATGTGAAGCTTGCTTGATGGA
Source organism: Solea senegalensis (assembly GCF_019176455.1). Lineage (NCBI taxonomy): Eukaryota > Metazoa > Chordata > Actinopteri > Pleuronectiformes > Soleidae > Solea > Solea senegalensis. The sequence continues at coordinate 1,683,740 of NC_058034.1, read as the reverse complement.
TTACCTTGTATAGGAAGTAGGTGCTCTCTGCAAACTCAGGTCTCAGGGGATGTTGGGCCCAGTGGACCCTGAAATCAGTAGTGAAAGCCTGGGGACAGATGGAGACGAAAGATGGGGTGAAGACACGATCACAAGCGCTGTAATTACACCAGAAAGGCCAAGCGAAAATGCAGCCGTGCTGCATGAAACTCAGGCTGATTAACTTTAAAACAAGGAGTATTTTGCCATTTTAGAAGTAGGGTCATATAAGGTATTAATGTCATGTAGTTGTCCATTACCTATAATAGAAATATGGATTATTAGGAGCATGTGCATGAACACATTACATTACAGGTCATTTAGCAAACGCTTTTATCGAAAGCGACTTACAATGGAATTGAGTACAATCGGCGAGGGGTGGAATCGAACTTGCGACCATTGCGACCATGATGTTTTCGCACATAGGGTACCGGTCCCCCACCCCCACACAGAATCAGGTACAACTTTAGTTTCTTGTTTCCATCTTTTTGGAAACTTCCTGGCAACCAGCGAGGGCCTTGAATCAGGGAATTGTGGTTGCAGTACCTGTATTAAACACTAGTGGCTGCAGTTTTACATTTTACATATAGCAGCATTTAGAATATGTTCACCGACTTATTGTGCCATTATACAGCCTTTTTCAACAGGAGAGTGAATTTTGTGTCATTTTGTAAACCACATGCTTCCCAGCACCAGAGTACACTAACAAAAACTGTGTTTTTACCTCACAGAGCCAGTAAAAAAACAACTTAATAAAAAGAGACAAAACACTTAACCAGGAAGACAGGCCTTCACCTTGGTGATAAGCCTTAGCTGGAAGAAGCTAGACTTGGCGATTGATGAGATCTGTTTATCAAATTTAAAAGCACTGTCAAAGTGGACACCAAGGCTCTTAGCTGACAAGTGGATTTCTAGGGCTGAAGGACCCAACGCACCAACATCCACTCGATCAGGGTGTCCAAACACTATGACTTCTATTTTATTCTCCTTGGACATTTATAGTCGTCTATGTTTTAATATCACTGATACAGTCAAATAAGAGCTGGAGAGATTTTAGTGGCTGATAAATTTGCACATCATCAACAAAACAATGGAAAGCGACTCCATAGGATGGGGCCGAAAAACCGAACCCAGGAGTTGTTGGGCAACTGTTGCCTCCACCTCTAATTTAAACTTCGTTATTTATGTCGTTTTTCCACTAAATGGTCCCAGCTCACCTCGCCTGGGCACGGCTCGTCTCTGCGCGGTTTGGTTGGTTTTCCATTACATTATAGTACATCAACACTGCACAGATGCATGAAATTGCACGTAACACACAAACTAGTGACTTGTAAAGCAGTTGTTTTCGGTGTGCTGAATCGTTAGAACGAGTTGATTAAAAAGGTTTGTTCACAGAATTGTTCAGAACTTCCTGATCTGACACAGTCACGATCGCAGGCTTTCAGCAGTGCTGTCACCAAATACACCAGACTTTGAAATTTTAGACATTTCCATGATAAATGTTGGAGATTAACACGTTTTCAGGATTTTTAAGTCTCTTTAACTGATCTACAGTTCAGCATTGGTCGTTCATTGTTTGATTCTTGCGTCGAGACTTTTGCTCATGCCTCTTCCTGTGACGGCACTCTGACCAAACATACTGTTTGAGGCAGCATTAGAGCAGCAACTCTTGTGTCTTGTGTAAAATAAATGAGACACGGGTGCTGGGGGGTGAATGTTTTACAAAGGCTGTCTCACAAAAAGGTAAAGCAATAAACATAATGTTGAGACATTTGACATAGATTGTGGATAAATACTTTTTTTCTCATTGTTCCTGGTCACAGAAATGTTTTATAAAACTCACACCCACACAAGGAACAGGCAGAGCACAATCACCTGTGTGGAAGAATTAAATGTGTAAGTTCCTCATACACCCTGCTCCGAAGGTCCTGAACTATCCTTTGAAGTCAACTCATTGTGGGGCAGGGAGAACATAAGACTTATTTTGTAAGAGTTTACCTCTGGGAGGAAGTTGTGCTTCTTGGTAACTTGATACAACATCTCATGGGTCTCGATCGCAGGACGGATATCTCCTTTCAGCACCTGGGACATGCAAAATATGAAATGTGAAAAAGATACTGGAGTCTTTGGGGACAGAAAGAGCGTCATCCAGTGTGAACCAGTTTTTACCTGCAGTCCAGGGAAGAAGGCCAGCAGAGAGTCCATCCAGGTCCGAGCAGGAAGCAGAGGTTTGTGAATGTGGACATCCAGAAGCAGAGGAGGCTGGCTGATGTACTTCATTATAGATGCATAGTGCTAGAATAAACGTATACAAGGATTTATCAGGGTTTGTGACATGAAGAGAAAATGTTTGTTCAATTAAGCTCTGAAAATAAAAGCAATGTCTGAATGTAGAGTACATATTATATTGTGTTTTTCAGGCGTTTCCTTTTTATTTACATTTCTAATACAATTGCTCACATATATTAAATAAAATGCTCATCAGAATGGTATGGCAGTAGGGGTGCAGGGGATTTTCTATGGGAAATGATTCAATGCCACAACTTGTACATGTACATGTATTGAACATTTCAATTCAATAAAAATGATAGCCTTTATAAATACTATTCTATTAGCGCACCAAATGAAAATAATGAACCTGTAAAAAGACGTGTTCAGGTTCATGTGCTGTAAGACTACACAGAATCCTGTTGCACACATGGAAATAGAGAACACTGCTTTATGAGGAGGTCGAATTACAAGCGCTGTGTGTTCTTACGATATTGAACCGCTGCAGAAAGAGGTCATCTCCCAAGAGGACGTAGGCCTTTAGAAGGTATTCATAGTACGAGTCAATTCCCGCTCCGACTCCACTGTCTGCAGATGCAGGAACAAAAATAATAAAAAATAAATCACACGTTACCTCATCTGATAAGACAAAATAGATGACAAAAAAAGTGTTGTTTGTTTGTTTTTACCCCCTCACTCCCTGTCTCGCCAAACGCAAGGACAATAACACAGATAATGTCTGCATTTTCACCTTTCATCTCCCTCACACCCTCCTTGTGCCCTCTCTCTCGCTCTCACCTCGTCTGACCCACTCTCCATTATGTATGTTGATGGTGGTCCCAACCAGGTTACTGTTCCGCTGTCTCTTCTCCCACAGGAAGTCCATGGCTCTACGAGCATGGGCCTGTGTGTGTGTGTGTGAAAGGGAGGGAAGAAACTGATTAAAAAAGTAAAAAAGTAAATCTGCAGTCGCTGGCCACAGTTTACTGAATGATTACTGTGATTAACTATATGCTTGTTCAGCAGTCCAATACTGCCAGAAAATAAATGAGCCCCACACTCTAATGCAGTAATACGGGGAGAAATATAAAAACACAGTTAGTTTTCATTAAATCCTCTTGAAGAAAATGCACTCATTTCATTAATTTTAATTCAGGTTTGACACAAGGAAGCTTTTATATTTCAGTAGATGTTTTGACAAACACTACATGATTGATGGTGGTCAAAGTCCATTGAGGTAATTGCAAGGCATTTTATTTTTGCTGGTAACTCATCATGGAAAGATATTGATACTACGAAACTGTAGGGGGAGCTCCGTGGAGAGAAATAGCCGAAAAAGCAACCAGACGTGCAAAGTTCTGCTTCAAATCCGTATTTTAGAGTAAGGAATTACCAAGACAAAAATAGACAGACATTATAAAACAACTGTCAGTGCTCAGTTACACAACATGTTATAAAATATTTAAACAAAGACTAGACTTTTTGACTTGTGGTCAAATTATCTTCGTAAACCAGTGACACTGCAATTTGTCTGTCCAGATTAACATGGCAGTTTACTGAAGGTTATTTGAAGTCTTTGAATAATGCTATCATAATTACCAAGTCAATACTTGACTTCAATCATTTTTATAAAAGTACGGTGAGCTTTGACCACCAAACAAGAACAAAGGTTCTCAGAGAGAGATTTCACCTGGACTACAGATAACATGGAGCTGATAAAGGTCTACTTTAAATAGCTGATGGAAATTTAACAATTAATAAGCTAAAAGTTTGTTGACAGTGGTGATAGGGAAATACCTTTCTGCAGAAGACATATTCCAGGAAACCCAATCTTTTATTTGTTTCAATATTTCAACAGTTCTGCTCATAAAAATGTAATCAAGTGGAAAAAAAAGAATTAGAGAGAGTAATTGAATTGCAACTGAATGTAGCACTTTCCCTGAAGGGTAAATAGAGACTTGAAGTTTGACTAACTTCTAATTATAGAAACTATATGCAGATCAGAGCTGAAGGACCCGACGGGTTTGGTCGTAAAGTGATAATACAGGACCTGCACAGGATCGCAACTCAGACAGGAATGCCGTACATGCTCATGCCCGCACTCTTCTGCAACCATGGCTGCAGGTGCACCAGATGTGGAGAGTTGAGACCCAGAGCTCTCCTCCTCCTAGGGCTATTTAGAATGCTGAGATGTTACAGTGTTAACAGAGGACTTATTTTATTTCTCTGTTGGCCTATGTAAATGTATAAATGACTCATTCAGCTTTGGGCTTTTAAAAAGATGTCAATCAAAATGTACTGGTCAGGCTCGGGCCGAGTTCTGTTGGGCTTGGGCCTCGTCGGGTCTAACTTTCAAGGCCCGACTACAACTCTAATGCAGATACATTTAAAACCAGATAACTGATGCAATTCAGGTTAATGTATTCTCTCAGCATTTTATTTTCATGCTACAACCAAAACCTGCAGTTTAAACATGATTGGTCAATTAAGAGTCCAATTTTACCTAATCCCCATATTGCATGTTGTTGGACAGTGGGAGGAAATGAGAGGACCCAGAGAAAACCCACACACACGGGGAGAACATGCAAACTTTTTCCCTTTTTCCGTCTTTCTGTCTCATTGCTGCAAAGGCAAGAGTGCCAACCACGACACTGTTTACTTCAGAGCTCATTCATTTGTTAATTAAAATACTGATATTTTACATAACACAATGATGAGTGTGGATATTTCTAATGGTTTTCTCCTCTCAGCAGGGTGAAAGTATTTGCAGTGACAAAAATTCAAAAAACAAAATGACAACAACATTTTAACGTAGGTATGAAAATGTACATACCTCAAACACTGGGTCCCCAGTAAATCGACTTAAGGCAGCAAACTCAAGGATCATGGTTCCTGCACACGCAGTGCAAGTCTCCGTCTCTGTGCCCGTTCTAGTCTCAGGACCCCTCACACCGTATTTCAAATTCACCTGGTAATCAGATGACAATAAAAGAAACGTTTTAGAGATGCATTTGGACTGCCAAGAGATGATGTGTCTGAAAACTAGTCAGCCAAAAAAGCATTTAAAGGTGGTGAGTGACAGCGTGTGTGCAGAGTAATGAAGCAGAAAATGGAAACATAGACACACTGCGAGCAAATGTCAACGCAAATGTGTAATATTTGAACTAACTTAAAGAATTTATATTCATTTCAATCATTTTCAACATACAGACTCGGGCTGTGTCTCAACAATACATCATAATATTTATCGGTCCTTACCAAACAATGACTCAATCAGGGGTACGTTTCGTCTTCCAATCAGAACAATAAAGTAGTTTAACTGCAGTATCACTTTAGACTTAGGACCTGGGCAAACATTTAATAACAATATAAGTCCCAATGACAATTTCTTCAATAGCAATATAATATAATAGAAGATAATGTTTTGGTCATAACATCCAGCAGCCCTAAATTGACTCTATATAAATGAATAACTTTTTTCCCATAAATATTATTGTGCCATTTCAACCTTGATTACCTCTTTATATCGAACGCCAAGTCCGACTCCAGTGTGACTAAGCGTATACATGCAGGAGTAATAGGACTATGAATCGCATTATCCAGGTTTGTTAGTCTGACTAAGACTAGCTCAATTTTAGTTGGACTAACGTGTTGATATGACATTCAGAAAACCAAATTATTGTCTTAGTCTGACTAAAATCAGACTTTTAACATGCATGTAAATGCTGATCTCGTATGTCTTTTTGTCCTTAGATTCTACCCCGAGTGTCCTGGTTTTTCATCACCCTTATTTCATTGTTATATTCACAAGTTGCAAATAAACAAAACCTGAAACCAGTGCTTGTGGGTGTGTCTCATTCTCACCCGAGGATACGGCAGGCCACTGCTGGTGTTGAAGGCCGGCAGCAGTCGAAGACCCATGTCTTTGGCCATATGCAGGAGCTCATCCTGGTACCACTGCATGCTCTGACCTCCTTCCTTCAGCATCACAGCCATGGAGTGGCCTCCTAACAAACCTCTGAACACACACACAAGCAACGAAGTTAAACACAATGCACAGATTTCCTTTCTCCTTCGCTTAATTTTAACCTCAACAGTTTTGTTTAGTTCTTATCGGAAAACAAAGTTGACATACGCTGCAGCATATTTTGTTGACAGTACAGTCCAATCTTACCCAAGGACTCGAATGTTGGTTTCAAAGACTGACACAACAACGTCATTATCCAGCCTCACGTCCGACAGGACTCTCCTCACTGCAGCCTCAAACTCTGTCGTCTTATTTAAAAGCTGGTAAACATAAGCAGAACAAACAACAATGTACAGTGACTAATGCTCACTGAAACTTTCATGGTCCTCGTCCTTTTTTTAAAAAGACATTTCTCACAACATTCTTTCAACATTCTTTTTTTTTTTTTAATGTAGCGCTACCAAGAGACAACAGCAATGACAACAAAATGCAAAACACTCACCACCAGAGTATCCAGAGTATCAATTAGGGTCAGTGAGAACCTAGAAAAGGACAGAGATGAACTATTTATAACTTAATAACTATAAAAGCATTTTGTCTATGAAAGTACTCAGTCGTGCAGGTCATAAGTGTCAAAGGCAACTGTACCTGCCTGAGTTATAAAAGCATATTCCTACTTCTTTTATTTTTATTCAATTGCTGACATGATGCAATTGGTGTCGTAGCTGAATTTCAACTTTTTCTAACATCACCTTCAGAAGTGTTCATATCAGACCCAGCTGTGGTTCAAATGCCTTTTCATTTTTGTGCTTTTGGAATGTATGTGTTTTCCTATGTACTGGTTTTTTAATTGTCTACGAGTCTGTAATTACTTAATGGAATGAATCATACACCAAAGCCTTTTTGTCATGGACACGTTGAACTGGCTTCCACAGAAGACATGAGTGAGGGAAAAAAAGCTACAGCAGGTGAGGTCGTATTTGTGGTTTTAAACTCTTGTCACGGCTATGTCAAACCATTACTTTAATTATTTCAATCCCACAAACGAGTGTAGTTTGTCACTCACTTTCCCAAAGCGTCGTCTACGTCACCTCGACTGGGTTCAAGCCCACGTACTCTTCCTCTGCACGTCAGAGGCATCAGCTCATCTGCCGGGTATGCATGGTCCTGGGAAACACAAACAAACTCACAGTTCTTTACCGAGTTCTTCACTCCTCTTTGTCTGAGGAATTTCATCACAAGCATTTTAATATACACATTATATGAGCAATCTGAAGGCTGACACAGCTGCAGTAAAACATATTTGCTGAGACTGACCTAGTGAGTGGAGGGGCCTCGAGATTTATCTTATATTTAAAGCTGTAATGTGTCTGTTACATCTAAATCGTTGTCAAATGATTTCACACATTCTTGATTGAGACCATCAGCTCCACACGACTCTGTGTTTCTCAGTAGAGCAGTATTTTGTTTTCGTGTCTGTGGTGACACAGAGTGTTGCTTTTTTTTTACATTGCAAATGATCGTGGGAATGCATAAGCAGAAACGCTACACTGGGAAATGGTCTGTACTTTCTACACTTGATGACCACTCAAAACTGCTTTACACTACAGTTTTTGCAATTCACCCATCCACTCACAGTTTTAGACATCTACTGTATTTGCTGTGCATTTTCTATCACAAATCTATATACCAATTCACAGCAACATAGGGTTAAGTGTCTTGCCCAAGGACGCGTCAGCATGAAGACGAGCGGAGGTGGGAACTCACAACCTTCCACTGAACTAACGTCTAAATAATGAATACTTGTGATTAGATGATTAGGTAACAGACCTAATACTAGCTTGAAAGACGCAAGGCCAGAAGAAAATCAAACATCTCAGTTTGACTTTGTTCAGGACAAGAGCTTACCATATAGTTTTGATACGCGTGGTCAAACATCTCAACAACTTGGTTCCTACGAGAAGGGTGCAGAAGATATTAGTCAGCCTGTGTTGCATCGTCACAGGAGGGAAAAAAATGTATTAAAGTGCTGTGTTTGTGTTGAACTCACCTCAACTGTTGCTTCTCCTCCCTAGTCATGGCCTGTCCAAGAGTGAACATCGCTCCGGACAGCATCAGTAAGAACAGTACCGGTGGCATTGTGGTAGGTAGACAAGGTCACAGCATACAACTACTTGGTTCTCAGTCAGTCACTGCGCTAATACCCACTCATTACTAGGGCTGAGCAATTAGCCTATAGCACTGGCTGCAATTAAAATGTTCTGTGCTCTACATCAGCTTAAACAAAAATAACATGTTGGAAACGAGTTTCACTTCTTTGCCTTAGTGAAAAGAGTCTATTTTTAGATGCCTTGCATTAATGCCTCACCACCTTTTCAATGTATAATGCACTGAATATTGAAGTGACGTTTGTATTGTAAAGAAAATCACAAATTGAAATCACAATATCGGAAAGATAGGAAAAATCCCTTTTTCTCTAAATGTCTTATACATTTACCACTGACCACCGTAACCATACAGCACTAATGTTACACCAAAAGAACTCACCTACGGCAACCCATTTAAGCTATAATCCATCTACAGAGCTTACAAAACAATCCAAGAAGAACAAGTACACATTTTGTCAGTTAGGATCTACCTGTTTCTCAGCCGACATAAAATAAACAGGACTATGTATGTGCACCATTAATCCAAATCACAATTGAATATTCTCTAAAGGAATGTTGAATTCAAGTAAGCAGATAATATGTAAATGTAAGTACGTACAAATGAAGTTACTGGGATGTTACCCAGGATGTTCTGTCACACCTGTTTGCTTTTCCACGCTGTCACCCGGACCTTATCCACGACACAGGACATGTCACACGTTCACATTCAAAACACGAATCACCCATATAACCAGAGCAGACCGGTTAGGTGCAGGTGCAATCACTCATCAGCTATGTAAACATGATCATTAAGATATCCATATTCTCTTCTTGTAGACTTCACGGACCAGGGGAGACTTCCGTTAACAAGAGCCCGCAGTCAAACTATAAAACCAAAGCAGAGCAGCGTCGCGTTATCTTGTCTGTTGTGTCATCGGGTCATTGACTACATCTACCACCTACAGACATTTAAAACCAGAAGCCAACAAAGACAACAATCCTCATAAAGAAGTTCCCGATCACACTAGTTCCAGTTATCAGCCTGGTATGAGAAGAGAAAATCACGTTACGTATAAAGTTAATGATTTTCTCTTCTTACCACAGGTTTCCTCCCCCGTCACCTCTTGAGAGCACTTGTCAGTATTTAATCGGCCAGTTAGCCCGCCGTGCTAACTGGTCGAGCTGATGCCCACGGACAGACTAAGAACACGACACGAATCGACAAAAACCGCGGCCATTGTTGAGTATCAGGCCCATTCGCTACCGCCGCGCTGTTCTTCCAGGTGTGAAGTGGATCATTTCACCGTTAGCAGCAGTTTGGTCAAGCTAGGCAGCTCTCAATTCCGGATGCTGCTACGATGATCACGACAACAACATCCGCTTCCGGTTAAAAGAATTGACGCTATTTTGTCCTGAGCTGTGTTTCACAGGTGACATTTTCTTGCACTATCAAATCGCCTGTCCTTTGATAGATTGAATGTGAGCACGTAACTGTAACCACAGCGATAAACGTACAACCAGAATCCAATAAACCTGTTGTTTAGTGGTCTTTCTGACATAGTTAAACGACAAGGGGGAGGTTTTACCTGCAAGACAACACTTCGAAAACAAAAGCCCATTTACACCCGTCTATCCCATTTTTTTACTCGTGTTGCCATTTGTGTTTTTCGGGAAAGCTCGGAAAAATAAGTTTCATAAGTGCTTACTTTTTTTTTTTATGACAGACGTGCACTCTTTCTATAATGTCACTACTATATCATTATTATGCTTTTGAAAATTCATATGTTTTGTTTGTTTCTTTACATTCCACATGTTTATGCCTTAGTAATAACTGCCTTTCTTTCTCCTAAATCATGAGTATGATACTCATTTTTCTAGCTTTTTGTATTCACACTTCTCATTTAATTTATGCCTAACTATACCAAGGTAATGTTTATTAAGAAACAAACCTAATAAAGTGGTTAAAATTGTCAATTTGAGGGAGCTACTTTTAAATTCAGTCCTATATCAGCGTTTACATATTGGCTTAAAACTCACATTAATTGTATAACGTACATAAAATATTTGATGGGCTTTGAACTTTTGTTACATTTTAGAAGTTTTTGCTGGGTTAGTGTTATCATGTTGTTGTCATGTTGCATTGTTTGTTTTACTGTTAAGAACCTTGAGAGTTTTGAAAGGGGCCCCACATTGGGTAAAATTTACAAAATAGTTGGTAAAGATATTGTTCAGATAACTATAAAATGTGGTTATCTTTTTGTAAAATTCTTAAATGTCAAATGTGAGGAGGAAAGAAATGTTGATGATCGAGGTAAACATAAAGCACTTTGTTTAATTTGCTCATTCTTCAAACTGACACCAGGAGGGAGTACATGCTGTGAGCTTTAATAGAACGAAACACCTCAGCTCTTCTGTGTTGAGGTGAAACACATTTAGGCCAAAACCTTGTTTCCTGTTTCTAACTTTAATTCATCAGCTCATTGCTTATGAACAATCTTTGTTACCATTTATCTATTCACACACACCAGAATGTGAATGTCAGCTCATCAATCATACAGGTCTGAGTAAATACAAAGCTCATGGTTCACTTACATTATGTACATGTCCAGAAAAATAAGCATCTTTTTACACTGTGTTACACTTTATACAGAATGTGACAAATGCTGATCAGTCTTGGTGAGAGAATCTTTTTCTCTGGCAAAGAGCTACTCGACCTCGGCCACATGAGCCACCTCCACCTCCATGGTCTGAATAACCTCGGGTTCTTCTTCTTCGACTTTGGTCCCCGTAAGCGCCTGCTGTGCTAGGACGTAGTTCACGACCTGCATGATGCCCTGATCGGACAGTGTGGCCACTGAGCCTTCGCTGGCGGCCTGAACAGCCTCCACTGCCTCGATCGTCTCCTCTGTGATCAGCACTGTTTCTATTTCCTCTGCGGGCGGCTGCTGTGCGGGGCGGAGCTCAGGGGGCAGGTCGGACGCCAGGATGCTGACGGCGTGCTCCACCTGTGTGCCCTGGTTGTGGAACTGTAGGGTGTCCTTTTCCAGCATGATCTTGCTGGGCAGGTTGTCACTGTGGTACTTGGCCATGTGTTTACGCAGAGTGCGCGCGTCGATGTGCGCCTCCTGGCACATGGGGCACACGTAGGGCCGCTCTCCCGTGTGCGTGCGGACGTGGCGCTTTAGGGAGCGGGCGTCGGCCCAGGCGACGCCACAGGTCAGACATTCAAATGGCTTCACCCCTAGAGAGCGGGGCAAGAAAAATAATCAGCACCAAAAACAATTCACATACATGATCATACGACAGCGTTTTCTGATTGCCATAAAAACAATTTCTCTGGCTGATCTGATCAATCCCAACAACACAATCTTCAGATTAGGTGATTTTGTGCCGTGACTTAACAAACAGACATGATGGACTCCAGGGTAGTACCTAACTCAAACAATCATCACGGTCAGTGGACAGTGGACAGAAGAAGGGCTCGGTCATTTACACAACATGAATTGGCGTCAAAGGAATCATATACATTATACAATCTTTCAGCAGGTGAAGCCCCAGCAAAGTGACACAGGAAGGATGAGCAAAACCAGGTGCATGGTCTACAGGTCGACTGTTGAGCTTCTGTTATTGTAGCAGTGCTGTCTTTGACCTTTGTCCCATTGTTTATTTAATGTTGTATTTCTCTATTTCATTCTCACTCTTCTTAACCAGTGAACAAGTGTTGTATTCCTGCTGTTACCACATCCTGCTCTCTGATTGGCAGGAGTGGCTGTGATCAGGCAGAGATCAAGTGTGTGTGACATGTCTGCATGTCTCTGCGAGACGCCTATTTGAATATTTCATATTTCATACACAAGTTGCAAAAACCTGGAACTGAAGACTGCAGTATGAACTTGTCTTAAATTTAATTATCATATCAGCAATGAATGAAATGTAGAGTTATAAGTCCTAATCAGACTTTTCTCTGTGAGATGTAAAGAGTATTATAGGAATAAGGTCAGTCGTCAGATTACTGGTGTCACAGAAACAAAGGAAGTCAGAATCTTACCCTGGTGGTTGTTGATGTGGCGTCTGTACTCTCGGAGCTGAGTGAACTTTCTTCCACACTGCTCGCACTCTCTCTCCAGGTTCTGCTTGATTCGGCCCTTCTTCCCATGCGTGGCCTTTTTGACGTGTCTCCGGAACAGAGCCTTCTCAAAGAACTCCTTCCCACACACATTGCACCTGAAGACACCAGACATACATGTTTGATATTAAAGCGACGTTCTTGACTGACCACTCCAAGTGTAGAAGCACATGTATAGTGAACTTAAAAAGGTTTGATACAGCACTACTGGTAAAGGATGTACATGATGTGAAAGTTGACAAAGTGACTTTTGCTTTCTCAAAATCTGGACTTCAGTGCATGTCCGTATGCATCTTGAGACTTACTTGAAGGGCTCAGCTACACTGTGGGACTTGACATGGGAGTACCAATCTTTCTTCCAGCTGTAGCACTTCCCACACACCTGGCACTGGAAGGGCTTCAGGCCCATGTGCTTGTTCATGTGCTGCTGGAGATCTTTGGCTTCATAGAATCTCTTATCACAGCTGCAGGAGGGGAATGAAGACGAATGAGTACAATACAGTTTTAAGCACATGGATGTGAAGCTGAAGCGTTACTCACTGAGCACACGCGAATGGACGGACGTCTGGTTTGGGCTGGTGCTTCTTCATGTGTTTGCTCAGAGCTGAGGCTCGGTGAAACGTTGCTCCACACGTGTTGCACAGGTACTTTGATTCACCTACAGATGAATTTCATGGAAAGCAATGAACGGTTTGACTCAAAAAATCATCTCTTTATCAGATAATTTGAATTAGTCCTTAAAAAAACAACAACACAGTGTGTAAGTACCTGTGTGAAGGGTGGTGTGCTCCTCCATGTTCCTCTTGCTCACAAAAGTCTTCAAACAGAATTCACACCGGAACTGTTTGGTGACGTCATGCAGTGCCCGGTGCATCTTCAGACTGTGTTTGTGGGTGAACGTCTTCCCACAGACCTTACAGGAGTGAGGCCGCACGCCCGTGTGACTCAGCATGTGGATCCGCAGAGAGTACAGCTTAGGCAAGGTCTTGTTGCAGATGTCGCACACAAACTCTCTCCTGGTGGGCGTCGATGAAGTCTTATCATCCAAATTGCCGTCCACCTTCGCCTCAGAGCTCTGGTGTGCAGCAGTTATGGCCATGGAAGTTCGCTGGCTGCTCTGCTGCTTGTGCCGAGCCAGGTGGGCGCGGAGCGAGGCAGCATACTGGAACTCTTTACTACAAAGCTGAAGGGACAAAAAAGAAATGACAGTGTGAAACTGCGGTAATAGCTATTTAAATGTGGCACGCCATAGCTGTCACCTTTTATCGGTTGAACTTGATCCTTAAAAATCTATTCAAGTGCAAAATATACAGCCTAGAAGAGCATCAGATCTTCCAAGTAACTATCACATGATCCAGAAGAAGGTGCTGTGAGTGCTGCTTGGCCCAAGTAGACAATCAGAGTCAACTGTTTGCTTACTGTATCGCTCCACCACAGTACACAGCATCACAGATGGGCAGCACAAGGATTTTTACTCTAATTTAACAGCTTCTGAGTCATTGTGATGGTTAAATTGCTTGTTGTGGGGAGATTGGGGGCTGTCTCCATCCCCCTACTGTCTGTTAGGTCTTAAAAAGTCTCGGGTCTTGTTGGAGGAGGCGAGGAAGAGAAAATGACTGTCTGACCACACAAACAAGAGATGGCAGACTTCACCACATTCACGCAACATTACATGTCATGTTGCCTCAGCAGACAGACGCAACAAGCCTCTGTCTGCTTTTATGTGTAACAGACTCTGTGGGGTCAAAATTCGTGGGCCTCTGCTGCTCATGTTGCGGAAACACAGACACACACACAGAGCCACCAAAAACATGGCAAGAGAAAAATAACAATAATAATAATAATAATAACAACAAGTAATAATTGCTAAGAGAGGGGAAGGAATGGGGGAGCATCAGAGGTGAGTTTTTACAACAGTGAGAATAAAGCAGTAGACACAAGGAGGAGCTTCATCGAGAAAAAGCCAAAAAGCCAACCACATTTGCAAAGTTCCACTCTAGGAGTATTATAAACATGATATTTATATTACTTGTGATATTAGAATATAAATAATATGATGTTTGTACGTGTGTGAGTGAAATGGTGGAATAGTGTGTCACATAATATTCATTCAAGTATTATTTTTGGAAAAAGTAAAAGCCCTATGACATGCTGCCAAATTCCGGTACTTACACTGCATTTGTATCCACGGGACTTTTCATGCTTTAAAGTGTGCATGATCAGGGAGTAGCGTCTTTGAAAGGACATGCCACACTCAGAACATGTGTGCGCTCCATCAGCATTGCTCTCTGCAGGGAGCTGGTCGTGGCTCATTTCAGTCTCTGGCTCTGTCGACTTTGCTGCAGCCTCTTCTGTGATCACCTCTGCAGCCACCATGCTCTCCACTGCGTTGGCCTCTGGTTCCGCGCCAGAGTCAGACTGTCCTTCAGGTGGAATCTCAGCTGGTTGCTTTGGTGGTCTTCCTCTCTTCCCAGGCTTTGGACCGACCTGAAAATACATGATGTGAAAATGTGATGATGTGTAAAAATGACTCTTTTACGCTGTACCGAAAAACGAAAACAACAACAGGAACAGGAAGCTTACACTAATAATCTAGAGGTTACTATTTTGTATTTCTTTTACTTCTGTCCCCATTTCAATTAACTTTGCAATTGATCTGCAGAACAAAACACAACATTGAGTAAATGGTAAGAGTATTATAGTGTAATTATGTACCTTAGGGGTTGTGGCACGAGGCAGGTTTGTGCTCATCTTCACCTCCTCTTCACCCTCCAGCCCCATATGGAGACGAGCATAACCACCCTCGCCGATAGATCGCTGACGAAGCCGTCTTTTGTTTGGGTCATCTGACGCCGCCCCTTGTTTGTCTGCAAGGCCTTCGTTAGCAGAAGGGTCTTCCTCCTCCATGGGTACATACTCCTCAAACTCAACCTCCTTCTTGGCCTTGGCTGGACGACCTCGTTTGCGTTTCTGAGGGGTCGGCGCTGAATCCACCGTCTCTGGAGTCAATATTGCTGCCTCAGCTGCCAGTTTGATGACCTCTGAGGGGTTAACTTTGTCTGCCTCCACATTCAGTACAAAGGCTTCAGCTTCAGCGACCTGTGGCTGCTCCATTGCCAGGCAGGCCGACACCATGGCGAGGGACTCGCTGGCTCCGGCCTGTCCGCTGTGGGTGACCACAGTCATCGTCTCCCCCTCTGCTCCTTCTTCACTGCGTGAGATCAAAGTGACAGTCTCTCCCGACTCGGCATGTCCACCGTGAGCAATCAGAGTCACTGTTTCGCCATCACCCGCCTCCCCTCCTTGCACTTTACTTTCCTCTATCGCTTCAGTAACAACTGCCAGTGGCTGCTCGATGTAAGCCTCTTTGGAAGGTGTAACAAAAGCCAAGGACTCGCCACTTACAGCAACAGCACTGTGGGTGACCACTCCACTGTCGTCAGTCTCTATAGCCACAACGTACGCACCAGACTCATCCTTGGCGCCCTCCTCAGGAGCCAGCTGGCTCGACACCACAGTATGCACGTCTCCTCTTTGATACACCGTCAGCTTCTGTTCCTCCACCTGCTTATGTACAGACTCACAAATCTGGAGCACCTCAGTCATCAGCAAATGCCGGGCAAGGCTGGCAATTTCTGCCATATAGCAAAAATTAAACGTGAGCATGGAAGTGTATGCAAAGTCAAGCAGTGGGAGGAAGCTGGCTTTGGTGAAACCTGGAGACAGAGAAGGGGCGGGAGTTTAAAAAGTGAGCCGACAAACAGAAAAATCTGCACAGAATGAAACAAAGTGAAACTCACCAGAGAGGTCAACCACAGCTTCATGTGTGGTTGCGGCTCCCTTCTCAAAAAAGAGCTCGTGGAAGTATTCGCTGCATGCTGCCAGCACAGCTTTGTGTGCTCGGTACTCCTCACCCTCAATCAACAGGGTGATGTCGCAGAACTGATTGCTGAGACGTTGCTGGTTGAGTTTGCCTAATATGGTTTGACCATGTTTGGGCAGGAACTGATTCACCTCGCCCTTACTGTCCACCTGGAAAGCACATAGCCCCACAACATTAACAAGAGACCTTTAAAAAAGTCCCACCATTTTTGTTATTGGGGGAAAATACATTTCTTACAAACACAAGTTCATGCTTGGCCGGCGTTTTGGACAACTTGGATCTCAGGTGAGAGGAAGAGTCAGAGAAGACTAAAGCATCCTCTGCGTCCTCTTCTTCTTCATCCTCGTCCTCTTCATTCATGTTGGCATTCCCTTTGTGTCTCCTCCCCTGGGAATAGAGTCGAGGTCCAGAACCGTCATCAGTCGTCCTCCTGCTCAGACACTGAGTGCACTCTCTGATGTAGTCTTTCACATGCTTTTGGATACCTGCATTATCACAAAAAGGAATGTACCAATGAGTTTTACTGCATCCAGTATAGATACATCAACAAAGGTCAACTAAATCATAGCAAGGCTTCGGGTTGGGCAAATGCAGAGAATCCAAAACCGGATCAGCATCAAAATCTACTAGTCTAGTTTACTATTCCCTCCATGGCTCTATATCCCCATAAATTTACATCCAAATCTGTCTTTCCTTTAGCGTTTACATGAAGCAACTCAAACGCTGCCAAGCATAACCTTCTTCGTGGAGATAATAAAAATATTTATCCTGATATAATAAAAAAATGAAATATGTGTTGATATACCATTTTTACAGTCTGAAAATACACTTTAACTCGCTTTATAATGTGTTCTTTATCAATATTGGATTGAAATATTTCAAATCCATTCCTAGTGGGGCTGTAAAAGCTCTATCATTGACATTATTAGTTTTAATTATTTGCTTGGTCTCTAAATGAAAGTAAGAAACAGGAAGTGGTTCGTTCACATGCAATTATGAAAAGGTAACAGCAAAAATATGGACACACAGAAAGAGCACGCTTCACTTCAACCACTAGATGGAGACCGAGAGAAGTTTAGTTTGTGATGGTGGAGGTGCTGGTGGTCAACGTGTAAATTAATCCCTGACGTAAGTAAACACCAGTTCACCAGTGACTCTATCTGCCTCCCGGTGACAACAGGTCCCGAACTCAGAGCCGGTGTGCCTCACCTCTCCACCAGTACTTCTGAGAGATGCACTCCCAGGTGAGTTGCTGGTTCAGATGCTCCCCTTCTTCCGTGATGTGCGCCTGGTTGATGAGTTCCTTCCTCCGGCCGTCCTGCAGCACCACCTCCAGCTCTGTGAAATCATTCTGGCCCTTCAAGCGCCTCTGATAAAACAGAGTTCCGTTCCTCACCACGTAGCAGGCCGCTGCTTTGCGTATTTTCCTCTTGGTGTTTCCAGGCGTCCCCGGCGCGTACGGCTCCCGCTCATCAGTCAGATAGCGAATGATAGCCAAGTAGCTTTCTTCACACGACATGTCTACGCCGCTCACACACGGGTTTTCCGTATAATAAGGGTTTATCTCAAAGAGGGGGGCCCTCTTCTGACATGTAAAATTGATATATAAATTTTATGCTTTATTCAGATGAAATAAAGCGCAAACTGAGAAAGCGGCAACAACATTTAAAATTGTTTCTAAGGGTGGAACTCAGTTCGTTACCGTCGGGGTAGACTTACCCGAGCAGACAAAATGGCTGCATCACAACCGGATATTGCGTAAGCAATGACGGAAGTACACTGCCATCACTGTCCACCGCAAGAGGACGCAATGTACGAACTAATTGGCCACAGAACGAGTCACTCTGTTGTGTTTCTCCATTTCTCCTCCATTTTTAAAAATTATTTCATTAATCATTGTTTTGATTTTCCTTAGATTTTACTTTTATTTTAACTCATTAATGTGTTTCATTTAAATGCCGTTTTACTGTTCCCACTACTATTATAATTATAATAATAACAATAATAATAATAATAACATGCTATTATAATAAAAAATAACAACACATTATTATCATTATTATTATACCCGTTTAAAGAGGACCAAATTCTCAATATAGTGCATTGTGATAAGAGTACATTTGTGCATAATATGACAATTTTCACTGTAATTTTCATGGACATTTCTAAAGGATATAACTGTGTCCACTGAATGTCAACTTAATTGTATGCATATATGTTATTTCTTACATTTGAAAACGCTGGAAAACAAAGTCTCACGACCCAAAATTCCTGTGGGTCTCATCCCAGTCATTGGAATGACTGGTCTAATTCATGGTGGCAGCCACATATACATGTGTGAGTTAAACAGAGAATCGTTGAGTCATCTCTCCTGCAGTTTCTGAACAGTGCACTCACACTAAATGTATGCTTATACAGTATGTGCACATTAAAGTTGCCTATAACCTACAATAGAAAGACAAAGGTAACTGAATGTCAAACCACAGTGAATATGTAGGCTACAGTAAGTAAGTAAGTAAGTAAGGAGGACGACTGAGTAAATTCACAGTGACTGCTCTGTGCAGCCTTTTATTCAAAGTCATGTTCTGTAATTTTTGTTTATTTTTCTGACCTCTTCAGTTTACCTCAATTTACCTCACGGACACTCTGCTGAAGTTTCTCCTTCTTGTTGTCCAAGTTAGAATCCAAGGACTAGGGAACATTTTCCATTGTTGCCCCCTGCTGTGGAACAGTTTACATCACACTGTCAGGTTTTCCTGCACTGGTAGAAATTTAAATCCTCTCTCTCTCTCTCATTCACAAGTTCTTTTTGTATCAGTCAACATGAAAGGAGGTCACATTAGACCCATCCCTTCATCTTAATGTTAGAGAAACACATACATTCAATTTATTGATAATTGTTTTATTAATTAATATTTAATAACAGGACTAGTAGTATTGTATATCTGCTCTGTGAAGCTGTTAAGCAGGGTTTTGCTTTAAAATGCTTATGTAGCATGAACATGCTATCATCCTCAACGCAGGGCTAATATTTTTAAAATTGTAATAAGTTTTTAATAAAATGTGTATTACTGTCAGCATGTTGTTCTTATATGTTCTGTCCACTAGAGGGAATAATATTTGTTATGTTTGCCATGCTATTTCAGTGTTAGTATGCTAAAATTATATTCAGCTTATTATCATAAAATAGAGGTGGAAAAACATGTGAATAATAAAGTCAGAGAAGAAGGAAGTAGCAAATGTCTGGCATTTTTGCTCAATTTAATTAACCAAGGGAGTATGAATCAGCTTCACTTTTTCCATCTATTAGTCACACACAGATGCTACAGATGTGCTGAAAAAACATGACTGTTCTGCTTTTGCTAAAACTTCAAGGAACAACTCAGTGCAGTAGGTTTCCAGTAGGTTTCCTTTTGCAAAAAGAGATTATTCATGTCTTCATCTCATCACAGATCTAGACGGGTGAATGAATCAAATACTGCATTATGAAAACATCATATTTATGTTTTTATTTACTGTTGCCTGGGAATGAAAAGAAAAATCCTGATCACATGGAGACAGTCACTCTTGTGCAATCACTTCTCTGTCCAGTGTCCACTGTCTCAGAGTCAAACAAATGTCCACCTGTCGTCATGTCTTGTCAGCCAAAGTCTCCTAACTGCTCTTTTCAGCTGCTTCAGAATCTGCCACAGTGGCCTGAATTCAACCCTCGACCACAAATCTCTGACTCACTGAATAAACTTGCGGCTCAACACAGACGTCAGCCGTTAACTCCCGCTTTACTGCTTTACTTTCTTCCTCAGCTCAATCATACTTGAATATGCAAAGACAAAAAAAGTATTGTGAACACTTCAGTCCTTCAGTTGGCAGACACTTCACCACGTGTCACTGAAGATTCAGTGCCGAGACAGATGTACAGTGTGTTTGATTCTGTCTCTGATGTTTCTAATGTTTAATCTAACCTGTGTGCATTCAAATGTCTGACCTCTGTTTCGTCTCACTGTCACTGCAAGCAGCTCAGTAGCGACTCTGCACACCGTCTCACTTCCTCCCAAGGAAGTGTTTGGATTAACATTCATTTGCTCCGTCTTTTGTGCAGGTTTATTGGTCCAAGATGACAGCATGTGTTCCTCAATAACACAAGAGGGAAAAAAGTACAAATTTACAAAAGTATTCAAGTGGAGGGTTTGAGGAACATGCAAAGAGGAGGAAAATGTGACGGCCACATACTATTAGCATACTATTAGGACTGGGTATAAGCTTGTTATGTATCACGATAAAGAGGATGATTCAAATTACAACACACAGTTAGATTAAAGAAAAAACATATGTACTGAGAAGTTACTACTGTGTCTCATTTATTAACAACAACAGCAAGGTTAATGAAAATGTTTGAAATATGCACTGCATAATGTCAGTGGACAGCTGCTGCCACCCACTGGTTGAATTCCACACTGCACAGTATAGGTGACGTTTATGTCACAAGCCATAATGGCATTAGCTATAATCAGACAATGCTATCTTTTTGACATCATTTATACCATGTGATGATGAATAATTGGTTTATCTCAATAAGAGCTTTAGATTATGCTTCCAATGTTACTGTTTGAAGTTTACACGGTACACTGTGCAACATCATTTTCTGACTTCATGGTGACTTCATGATGATGTCACACTGCCATACGATCGTTCATTACTTTTCAATCCATCATGTCTATAGACCTGTAGCACACAGAGATACATGGAAAATGTGGCATATGAAAAGGATTTTTTTTCCAGGTCAATGTAAGCTTTAGGTTGTCTATCATTGTTAGCACTGGAAAAAGTGCTTTTCAGACCATATTTATTAAAACTTCAATTATCTGGAGATAAAACAAACACACACACACAGAAACCACACCCTTGTATAGAGCACATGGGTAACATCTGTTTAAACGTACATCAGGAATGGAGGGGAACTAAAACTCTTATGTAGATCTACACAATCCACATACTGAAAAATGTTTCACAGGAAAACCACAGCTATTATCCATGAGTAACACACGGTAAAATAACGTTTTCTCTTATACTTAAAATAATCTCTAAACAGCACATTGTCACACTTGACCTACAGCAGGTCTGTGTGTAAGTGCTGGTTGTGATAAAGTGATTATCTGCAGACGTCGGTGGTGCCTCCTATATTCGAACGCAGGAATTCAAAATTCTAAACAACTTTATCAATTCTATTTATGCAAAAAAAACAGTATGGAGTGACCTGTCCTGTATGCTCTACATATTTAGGTATTACAATATAGGATTTCTCCTGTTCTATATTGTTACTAACCTTTGTATCTGTCTCTAACAGTAGCTGTAACTTGTTCTGTGTCGTAACATGCATTTGTTTTCCCCATGCAGCAAATTCTCGTGTGCATTTGTACAACACATTACCCACTTCAGCGTCCTCACCACTGACTCCATCACTCTCATGTTGGATTACAGAGAGGAAACGTTTCTCATAAAAAGCCTCCCATAATTGCAATTCATGTGATATCCAACCACAGTCGTCCATTTTGAGTTGAAAGCCTGTATTAAAGCTCCAAACGCTGCCACACTCATCAAAGACATTATTGCAGTCTTTCAACCGTCTGTCGTGTTTATGTGACATATTGCAGCCAAAACATGGTTCAAAGTAACGTCCTCGTCATTCTCTAACCTTGAAATGAGAGCAAAGTGAACGTTGCCTCTGGCGCTTTAGAGTCAGAGAAATAGTTCTGATCAGTGCCCCTATTACCCGCATGGTTGGCCATTCAGCCCGTCATTGTATATTTGCTGTTGAATCTTTTGTTTTCCTTCTCTCTTGCTGAAACAAGCCACCATTGAGTGTTCACAGAGCCTTTCTTTTATCTCCTAAGAATAAATCTTCAGCTGTTTATCCTGAATCTTAAGTTTTGACCTTGAAATTAAACGATCAGATCTTGTCAGGCATCGTAAATTCACTGCCCTTGAATAAGAAAAGACACCATTTGGAGAGTCTGTGTCCACAATTCAGTAACTCCACTGGTCGAGACAGGAAGCTGAACATTTTCTTTGGACATTCATATTCATTCATTCATTTATTGTTTACCGCTTTATCCTCCACATGAGGGTCGTGGAGGATAAAGCACTGGTGCCAATCTCAGCTGATATTGGGTGAAAGGTGGGTTACACCCTGGACAGAGACAGACAAACAACCATTCACTTTCACTCTTTAGTGTCAAATTAACCCCTGCATGTTTTTGGACTGTGGGAGTCCCTCCCCCCCCACACACACACACAGGGAGAACACGCAAACTCCATGCAGAAAGACCCTTGTCACAACTGGGTCATGAACCCCGTCCTTTTGCTGCAAAGGCAGCAGTATTATATTTGTCTTAAATAAAAAAAATTAAAATAGTGGCTGAAAATATTTAGGGGAAAAAATGACAACAGTGGAATAAAACAGTTAATTTATCAATCGATAAATAATCCATTAATTGTTGCCCCCGTATTAGTCAAGGGTCAGTTTATGTTGTTACCAGGATGAATGCATTAGGCCTCGGTCGAGATTTTCTGGTGAAAAATCCACATGATTGTTTGTTGATGATCATTTTAACAGAGTGAATCGATAAGTGTGGCTCTTAGTCTTTCATCTGCTCTCAGCACTTAAAGCCAGCTTAGTATCTGTAATGTCTCTTCATATATAATGTATACTTTACTGCAAGTTATTTCTTGCACTTTATTTATGTGCACTAATTACTTATAATCAATTTTCTTTGGTATTTGGTGTCTTAAATGACGTCACGTCTCATCACCTGGTGCTTTTTGAAGCTGGTATGTCGCTGGTAGATTTGATCCTCGTGTGCAGCTGTTTCTTCCTGTAGATACATGAAGACCTTGAAGGAGACATTTTGAATCGTATTTGAATTATTCTAGTTTCTTGTTCAGCCCACAAGTCTGGATTTCCAAGTAAATTCAGGCAGAACCACAATATTTACCACTGTTTTTTTGTTTTCTGACAATCATCTTAGCAATACTTAAAATAGGAACAGAAATAACATTCATAATTACAATAAAATGATGAAATAAAGAGAATAATAAAAGGGAATAAAGGGTATGGTATACAGTATATATAAAATAAGATAAAGCGTCTTTGTTTTGAGATAATCAGGCATTTTTCGATGATAATGATGCAATTATGTAATTATGTTATTAACAAGTGCACGTATGTGAACAAAAATAAAAATAAATGCCAATATGAAACATTCCGTGTCTTTAAATATCAACATTAACAAAAGTAAAAAATCAATTATCACCTGTTGATGAATGTGTACCACATTCTTCTATTGGTGCTTCTACTATGTATTCTGAAAAGCAAACAAATGAGCACTCGAGTGTCTGTTTTTATGCTGACAATATTGTCTTCTTCAACTAGAGCAACCAAGCCTTCTGCAGCTTCATTTAAAGCTCCTTATGAAAGCTCCAAAAACACAAAATGTGGGTAAATTACACATGCACATAACAAGAATGCTCCTACAAATTAAAAGTTAAAATTAAATTATTCATCTCAGCGGTGTCATGACCTGGGGGGCCAATGAGCGTCTAGTCTGGTCAAAAACAAGGGAAAAAAACAGCTGGTCAGTGTGTGTGGGCAACATGAGCTTAAAACTACAACAGTATATTTGATCATGATGTCACAAGTAAGCTATTCATGATGATATCATTTAGATATAATTTCAAGATTCGCTTGATATAAACAAGATGATGAAAAATAAATTAAAAACATAAAATAAATCTAAAATCTAAGCAAAAACTGTTATTAAAACACCAAACAAGCTCATACACAGTATATGTAATTTAATGTTAAATGTGATAATTATAACCAAATGTCCTGTTATTACTTTAGTGGCTCTGTGTGTCTGTCTGTCTGTTTGTGTTTCCGCACTTGCACTTGCCAATATGACCAACAGAGGCCGACAGAGGCTTGTTGCGTGAATGCGGTGAAGTCTGCCATCTCTGATTTGCCTTGTTACTATTATAAAACTATTGCTGGTAAACATATTTAGTATCATATTCTGTTTATATTCTATCATCTTACTGGCAACACGTGCTGTGTTTAAAGCAAGAGGAGGTCAAGGGCCATGTTTTGATTATAACATGATATTAAGTGGTGGGCCACATGTAACCGATTGAGGGGCCGCCACTTTGACACCTCTGATTTAACTGATAGTGAGCGATTGCAGCAAAGATACATGTTGCCAGTCCTACTGCTGAAACAACGTAACTACTGCGTGCAACCAAACCACATAAATACACGATGCATATGGATGATCGGGAGGAACAATTACAAGTAGTAAATCACTGGCCTGAGGTTCAATCTGTAATCTACTGTCTGTCCTGTTACAGTAATTACTGTGAAGTGGAGCTCAGAGGCAGTCAGACCGATCTCGTGTCTGACCCAGACACCCGAACAAGATAAAAGTCGTCTGTTGGTCTGAGGACAAACACAGCAGGGGAACAAAGCGAGTGGAGACGGCCTTATCTTTCATTGTCTTGCTCTTGCTGTGCCCTAGGCCAGATATCGTGATAGAGAGCTTTCTGTGGCTCCTCTGGCACTGCAGTACTTTTCCATCGCACACCGACCTCAGTAGAGTCTCTGTGCCAGCTGTTACTATGGCACACACACACACACACACACGGATACTGTAGGCACATCTGTACACAATGATCTGTTTTTTTTTTGTAATTATAATTTATTGTTTAAATCATTTTTGGATGCAGAAGAAGGGAAGTCAAACGTGGAGGAAGGACACATGCAATCAGTACAGTTTGTCAAGAGACAAGAGAGGATGACGAACGATGACGTAACAGCTCACAATCACTGCTCCACTTACATTTCCCTCAGACCTTTGTTGTCTGGCTGGCTACGAGTCACTGTTTTTTCATGGGTACTTCTTTAGAGACGTAACTGTAACGTTACTGCTACACTTGTTTCTCAACAGGCCTCAAAACACCCTGAACTCCTGAGGAAACACCATTCACTTATGTGGTTTAATAAGGCAGTCCATGAGCAGAGTTCAACAAAAGTATAGCTTTTCTCCTTTAGAGATGAGTAGATTCAACGAACACATACTGACAGTAAGAATGAAAGCTCATCATGGCTTTCCATTATACACTTCGAGCACTACTCGGCTCCACTCTACTCGTTTTTTTGCTTTTCCTTTATTAATAGTACCTGGTACCTGTTGCTTCTTTGGTACCTGCTCTGGTGAGCCGATACTAAACTGTGCCGGCCACTGATTGGTCAAAGAGTGTCGTCACTGGAAGAGACACGAGCGCGACGTCCGACACAAGAATCAAAGTGAACAATGCTGAACTGTAGGTGAGTTAAAAAGACTGAAAAATCCATTCGTTAATCTCCAACATTTAGCAAGGAAATGTCAAAAATCTCAATATTATAATAGAACAGCGCTGCTGAAAGTCAGAGATTATGAGTCGCATCACAACCCGTACTGAACAATTCTGTGAACTAATCTTTTTTTAATAAACTGGTTCTAATGATTCAGTCATACTGAAAACTATTACTAGTTTGTGTGTTTGTGCATAAAGAAACATCACATACAGCCGTGCTATGAGGACCATGAATGTTAAGGAGGTTCTATGAAGACATGCCTGATACCATGTAGAGTCGAGTCGAGTCGAGCTGAGTAGTGATAGAACTGTATAATGGAAAAGAGCCATTACTTTAACAGTAGGAGTGGCCAAAACATCATAAAAAATCAATGATGATTTGCAGATCAACTGATTCTCTTCCAAATTGTTAAACATTATTTTATAGATAATTCCAAGGTAAATAAACCAGATTTTAACAGTCGGCACAATATAACACAATAAAACTTTTAAAGGCCACATATGTTGAAGCATTTTGACTGGTGGACACATTGTAAAGCAGCCAAAACAAATCAGTAAAACAATTTAAAGTTTGCTAAACAAGGCGAGATAAAGAAGAAGAGCAGATGTTGCTCTGATCTACCTGAGGCTTTGAAAATACATGTAAACAAACACGTTTTTTAGGTACAATAGGCAACATAAACAAACCATGAGTATTCAGTTTTCTACACTTTACAAAGACTTTTGGGCAACGTTGTCTCCCTTCACATTTTCAGCATCAGTCATTTACACAAACACACATCTGCTAGAGTGAACGTGTGTAAATATTCCTTTTTCTACACATTCTTGAAGCAAAGTCATAGATGATGTCACCAGAGAGAATGTGGTTCGTCGTGTCGGTCCTCACAGAGCTCACAGCTGGTGACACACAAATATCTTTTTCCAAGCTACAGTTTCCTGGCAGCAGTTAACAAATTGCTGAATTTAATGTTCATAATGCGCAAAGGCTGACGAGAGATGCGTTGACCCCCCCCTTGAAAGAGGGTCAGCAACAAAGGAAAGAGAAATGAGTTGCCATTACTGTTATTTGCTGATATTAAACTTGAACAGAATATGATTATCTGACTGCAGTTCCCACACAGAGGCGATCCTAGACTCTGGAGGGCAACACCATAAAGGCCCTGGTATACTTCCAGATATGCAATAAGGCTTGCATATCCATGTGCACCAACATGCTTTTAGCACACTGTTCCAAAATCTGCCCTGTGCATTGATGACTCATTTCGTGCCATGTCTATCAGGACCTTAAGCCCTCATAAAAATGCAAATGCATTAATCATCATGACATTTATTTTTAAACATGAACAACACACAAACACACACACTTAAAACAGTTGTCGCTGACCAGAAACAGTGGATCTAAATGTACAGTTTTGTGAGCTTTTTGCAGCAAAAGTCCAAAGATCTCTTGACCTCCTGTTCAACAGAGGTTCAAGCCAGTCCTGAGAGTATTTCCTGGCTCATGGTGGACCTGAGGTAAGTCAGATGGGGCCCCATTAAGGAGTTTTTGATGTAACAGTGGTGAGCTGCATATTAATGGGGTTTTAGGGGCTTCATGGATGTCACTGCAAAATATACAATTAGGACCGGTGTCATATCCAGAAAGTTGTGTTAAGTTATGTTTAGTTTTGCCTTCTATTTGTTTTGTGACTTCCTGTTTTATTTTGACATCTCTCTTTCCTCTCGTTTCAGATAACTTGCCCTTCCCCTGTAGTTTTCCCGCCAGTCTGATTATCTTCCCCGCCCTGATTGTTTCCACCTGTTCCCCATTTACTTTGAGTTACATATAGCCTGTGCTTCCCTCTGCCCTGCGTCAGTTCGTCTTGTCTGTCATGCCAGAGAACCCACGCCAATCCATGCCACGTCAATTGTTTGTAAGGTTTTTGCTTTTCTTAGTTGCTACTTTGTTTTGTCCCTTTTTGAGCCATCAGAGTTTTTTCCTCGTGAAGAGTGATTTTGATTTGGCACCTTGCCTAGACCTTTTGTCTCCTCCCAGTGAGTGATTATAATTTGTTACTTTGGCCTTTTGCTTATCTAGTGATTCCTCGATAGAGTGATTTTCTGTTGATACTTTTCCTCCCTTTGAGAGTGATTTTTATTTGTTACTTTGTCCAATAAATTAGAGTATTTTTGGAAGTTGTCTCTGAGTCGTGCTATTGGGTTCAAGTCCTTGTTCGGTTGTGACATTACGAACTGACCAGCATGAACCCAGCCGACTCAGAACAACTGACAGCGGCCGTTCGCTCCCAGAACACCCGCCTGACTCAGCAGGAGGAGCACATGGCCTCTCTGCACAGTGGTGTGAAGGGGATGGCTAAAAGTCAGGAGGAGTTCAAAGCCTCTATGACAGCCCAAGTTAACCTCCTGGCAAACCAAGTACATCAAGTCCTTGCTCATCTCACAAGGGATCCCTCTCCCTCAGACACCATGACCACACCATCTCCGGCGGATACCAGAGCTTCATTGATCTCAGCTCCCCATGCCACGACTCTTCGCCTTTCCCCCCCAGAAAAGTTTTCTGGTGAGTCAGGAGGATGTCGGGCGTTTATTGTGGACTGTGATATGCATTATGAACACTTGCCCTCAGCCTTTCCTACGGAACGATCGAAGGTGGCATTCATGATCTCCCACCTCACCGGGAGGGCGAGGGCATGGGCTACGGCTGAATGGTCTCGGGATTCAATGATCTGCGGATCCCTCAAGGAGTTTAAACAGGCTCTGCGGAAGGCTTTCGATCCCCTCTCATCCGACCGAGAGAAAGCACGTGAGTTGAGCAACATCAAACAAAATAGAGACTCTGTTTGTGACTATGCTATCCGCTTTCGCACCCTAGCCACGGATAGCGGATGGAATACCACGGCCCTGTATGATGTTTTTCTCAAGGGACTTTCAGATCAAATTCAAGACTTGTTAGTGCCCCTAGATTTGCCTTCTGATCTAGACTCAGTAATGACTCTGGCCATAAGAACAGACAACCGCTTACAGGAGCTACAACGAAGCCGAATGGCCTCTGCAGCTGGTCGTCATCAGGGTCGCGCTGCTGTCACTACACCCAGTTGGCGGAGCTCCTCACGTGCTCCATCACCCATTACCCGGAGGGAGAGGCCATCCGAGGAGGTGGAGGAGCCCATGCAGTTGGGGCGAACCAAACTGTCCACAGAGGAGCGCCGTCGTCGCCTGCAGGAAGGCAGGTGCTTCTATTGCGGACAGCAAGGGCATCTGCTAGCAGCGTGTCCGGCAAAAGGCACAGGCTCACCAGTCGACAGGGGGGTACTGGGGAGACGTTTCTCCTCCACGGAATTCCCTCCTCGAGCTTTAACCCAGACTAAGGTGAGGCATCACAACACCACACTTAGTTTGGAGACTCTCATTGACTCGGGGGCTGATGAAAGTCTCATGGACTGGGATTTTGCCATGAGACTCAAGCTAAAAACAGAACAATTATCTCAGCCTATAGAGGCCAGCGCTCTCGATGGCAGTCTGATTTTTCGAGTGACGCACAAGACTGAACTGCTCACAGTTATCATTGATAACCACTATGAACTTATGCAATTTCATTTATATAACTCTGCCCAGTATCCTCTCATTTTGGGTTTTCCCTGGCTGAAGAAACATAACCCGCACATTGACTGGAGTACTGGGAGGGTCTTGAACTGGGCAGAAGAATGTAAAACCAAGTGTTTAAAGTCTTGTCATAATGTGAAAACTAGTGATAACATTGCCTCTGTTCATGTCACAGACTCTGAAACTCCTGACCTGACTTCAGTCCCAAGATGTTACCACGAGTTGAGTGAGGTATTTAGTAAAAAGAAGGCAACCTCCCTTCCTCCCCACAGGCCTTATGATTGCCCCATTGATTTGATCCCGGGGTCCCCTATTCCTAAGGGTAGACTATATTCCATCTCTGGCCCCGAAAAGAAGGCTATGACCGAGTATATTGAGTCCTCGTTAAAGGCTGGTCTTATCCGCCCCTCTTCATCTCCAGCGGGGGCAGGGTTCTTTTTTGTGGGAAAGAAAGATGGGACACTCCGACCATGTATAGACTATGCACCACTTAATGACATAACTGTTAAGAATCGGTACCCTCTGCCACTAATGTCATCAGCTTTTGATCAGCTTCAGCAAGCTAAGGTTTTCACTAAATTAGACCTCAGAAACGCCTATCATCTGGTTAGGATCAGAGAGGGGGATGAATGGAAAACAGGCTTTAACACTCCTAGTGGTCATTACGAGTACCTAGTCATGCCGTTTGGGTTGACCAATGCTCCTGCTGTCTTCCAAGCAATGATCAACGATGTACTGAGAGACTTCCTGAACCACTTTGTGTTCGTGTATTTAGATGACATATTGATCTTCTCCCCAGATTTAGACTCTCATGTGCATCATGTACGGCAGGTTCTCCAGCGACTGCTGGAGAACCAATTATATGTCAAGACAGAAAAGAGCGAATTCCATGCCGACACTGTATCTTTCCTTGGCTTTATCATAGCCCCTGGAAAGGTGCAAATGGATCCGGCTAAAGTTAGCGCTGTGGCTCAGTGGCCAACACCTGATAGCCGCAAAAAGGTTCAACAATTCTTAGGATTTGCTAACTTTTACAGGAGGTTTATCCGAAACTTCAGTGCCACAGCTGCACCTCTACATGCACTTACCTCTCCTCAGTCTCCCTTTTTGTGGTCCCCTCAAGCTGAGGAGGCCTTCCAGCAGCTCAAAGTGCGATTCACTACTGCCCCCATTCTCACAGTTCCTGATCCCAGCCGGCAGTTTGTGGTGGAGGTGGATGCCTCCAATAATGGAGTGGGGGCAGTACTCTCCCAGCACTCTGAGAAGGACAACAAGCTTCATCCCTGCGCCTTCCTGTCTCATAAACTCTCGCCGGCAGAGAGAAACTACGATGTTGGGAACCGTGAGTTATTAGCAGTGAAAAAAGCTTTGGAAGAGTGGAGACATTGGTTAGAGGGCGCACAGCACCCATTCATTGTATGGACAGATCATAAGAATCTGGAATATATTCGCAAAGCAAAGAGACTGAACTCTCGCCAAGCCAGATGGACATTTTTTTTTAACAGATTTAACTTTGTTTTGTCTTATAGGCCGGGGTCCCAGAACACCAAGCCCGATGCCTTGTCCCGTCTGTTTGACCCCGAGCCTACTGCCAAGGAACCGGAGCCCATCCTACCACTGAACCGTGTGGTAGGAGCGGTGAGTTGGCAGATAGAATCTCAGGTGAAGCAGGCTAATGGTGAGAATCCGACACCTAGTGGTTGTCCGGAGAATCGCTTGTTTGTCCCTGTTGTTATGCGTCCACAGGTGATCCATTGGGCTCACACCGGACTGCTCACCTGCCATCCAGGAGTTAAGAGGACCATGTACGTCATTTCCCAGAGGTTTTGGTGGCCCTCCATGGAGAGGGAGGTTCGGGAGTATGTGGAGGCGTGTTCCATCTGTGCCCGCAACAAGACCTCCTCCAGAGCGCAGATGGGGTTGCTGCAGCCACTCCCTGTTCCCACTCGTCCATGGGCTGAGATCTCACTCGACTTCGTCACGGGGCTCCCGGTCTCTGAAGGAAACACCACTGTGCTCACAGTGGTAGACAGGTTTTCTAAAATGACTCATTTCATAGCATTACCCAAGCTTCCATCTGCCAAAAGAACGGCAGAGATTATGATGACTCAAGTATTTCGTATTCATGGTTTTCCCAAAGACATTGTTTCAGACCGGGGGCCCCAGTTCATATCCAGGTTCTGGAAAGAGTTCTGCAAGCTCATCGGGGCCACCGTCAGCCTCACCTCTGGTTATCACCCAGAAGCCAACGGCCAGACGGAACGTCTCAACCAGGAGTTAGAGACCTGTCTTCGATGCCTGGTGTCGCAGAATCCGGCTTCCTGGAGCAAGAAGCTGGTGTGGGTGGAATATGCCCACAACTCTCTTCTCACCTCGGCAACTGGCATGTCTCCATTCCAGTGCGTCTTCGGCTACCAGCCCCCTGTCTTCTCCGAGACAGAAAAGGAGATCATCGTCCCGTCGGCCCATGCCATGGTCCGGCGATGCCACCGCATCTGGGCAGCCGCCCGTAAGGCACTCCTACGCAGTGTGGACCGCATGAAGAGGGCTGCTGATCGGAGGCGCCTACCTGCGCCTGTATACAAGCCTGGCCAGAAGGTCTGGCTCTCTACGCGGGATTTGCCTCTCCAAGTCGCCTCCAGGAAGTTGGCTCCACGGTTCGTGGGGCCTTTCCCAGTGTCCAAGGTCATCGGCCCTTCCGCTGTCCGTCTGCGTTTGCCCCGGTCCATGAGAGTCCACCCCACCTTCCACGTCAGCCGGGTGAAACCGGTTAAGGAAAGCCTCATGGTGCCCGCAGCCGCACCCCCTCCACCTCCCCAGATGGTCGACGGCGGCCCTGTCTACTCAGTCAAGGCTCTGCTGGCTGTGCGCAACAGGGGCCGGGGCAGGCAGTTCCTGGTGGATTGGGAGGGCTACGGTCCAGAGGAACGATCATGGGTTCCTGCTAGCTTTATTGTGGATCCTGACCTCATCACAGACTTTTACAGACGCCACCCTCAGTTATCTGGGCCGTCAGGTGCCGTCCCTAGAGGGGGGGGTACTGTCATATCCAGAAAGTTGTGTTAAGTTATGTTTAGTTTTGCCTTCTATTTGTTTTGTGACTTCCTGTTTTATTTTGACATCTCTCTTTCCTCTCGTTTCAGATAACTTGCCCTTCCCCTGTAGTTTTCCCGCCAGTCTGATTATCTTCCCCGCCCTGATTGTTTCCACCTGTTCCCCATTTACTTTGAGTTACATATAGCCTGTGCTTCCCTCTGCCCTGCGTCAGTTCGTCTTGTCTGTCATGCCAGAGAACCCACGCCAATCCATGCCACGTCAATTGTTTGTAAGGTTTTTGCTTTTCTTAGTTGCTACTTTGTTTTGTCCCTTTTTGAGCCATCAGAGTTTTTTCCTCGTGAAGAGTGATTTTGATTTGGCACCTTGCCTAGACCTTTTGTCTCCTCCCAGTGAGTGATTATAATTTGTTACTTTGGCCTTTTGCTTATCTAGTGATTCCTCGATAGAGTGATTTTCTGTTGATACTTTTCCTCCCTTTGAGAGTGATTTTTATTTGTTACTTTGTCCAATAAATTAGAGTATTTTTGGAAGTTGTCTCTGAGTCGTGCTATTGGGTTCAAGTCCTTGTTCGGTTGTGACAACCGGCTCTCGGGGGCCCACTTGTTAGTGCCACTGCACTACACTCCTAATAAAGAAGGGGCCTCTTTTTGGGTTTAACAGTGGTGATCTGCATATTGGTGGGCTTTGTTTTATTGAAAATGTACAGGGGGCTTTACATTGGTGGGGGGGCACTGTCCTGTTGGGGCACCTCTGTTCCCGCTTGTGGTTTTTATTCTCTATCTTCTCCTTCCCTGAAGGTGTTGTGCTTCATCTTTCTATCAGAGTTGTCAACAGGTACTGATAGGAATGACTGGCACTGAAGATAAAGAAGATAAGGAGAACGCTAAATGCTAATATGTAGCACGACAGTAAAGATGACCTCACAGTAGCATCCAGTCATTGGTAACATTAGCTGCATTAACACAAAAATCCATCCATTCATTGTCTTTCATTTGATCCTCCACATGAGGGTCGCTGGTGCCAATCCCAGCTGACCTAAGGGTACAGGGCAGGGCACAGGGCCAACACAGAGACAAACAACCATCCAATCTCACATACCTATGGGCAATTTAGTGTGTCCAATTAATCTCTCCATGGAGAAATGGTGTCCACAAAAATACACCGTGGTCCGTCCTCATCACCTCGATGTCCTCCATTGTTTGAGTCGTGTATAAGACGGCATTACATCTGTGTTATGAAGTAATGGAAAACGACATTCCTGATACCAAACTGAGTCGAGTAGAGCCGCGTAGTCCTTGAACTGTAGAATGGAAAAGTGCCAAAAGTGTACGGACACCTGCCTCGACAGGTTGGGGTAGGAGAGAGGAGAGAGAAGAGGGGGGGCTGGGGGAGGAGATTAACTTGTGGCTTTTCATAGGAGGAATGCATCATCGCTTCTTTTTTTAGAATTTGGCTATAAATATCATCCGGCAGATAAGAACTGACCTGGACAGTAAATCCCGCGGCTCAGACATGAACAAACCAACATTCAATGTCCATGATTCATAACCAGTGGTCATGCATGTGCTGGTGTAAACAGGAAGTAGATTAACTTTATCACTACTACTGACCATGGCGCTCTTTATATAAACCATCATGTCAAGCCTTGTTATTCCTCTGTGGGATTTTGTGCCACCTACTGCTTATCTTTGTGAACGATGTGAAGCATAAATGTGCATTTCCTTTGCTCTTGTTCTGATTGACAGCGCTGACTCTTTTCACTTAGATTTATTAGAGTAGCAGTTTGTACAGTTAAAGGAAACTCATGAGTGAAATTGTCACGTCAAGAATGCCAGCATGTGTCCTGCATGCGAATTGTTCTGTACCTTGTGATGTATTTTCTATATCCTCAGACGCTGCAGGAGTGTATCTAAACTCTGGGTCACGGCTGGATTCCACTCCACTAAGACACGAGCATGTGCTCGATGGTGTGAGAAGAGCCTGTTATGTGTAACACAATGCTGTTTGAGTCCTGCTCTTCTCTCTGCCTGGGCCTCTGGCCAACAGACGGATTAAAACACCTACAAGCCCCAGTACATCTTTTACACTCACAGTCTTGACCTTTCACCTGCAGGCACATACAGTTGAAAAGCAGAATACAGTCTCTTTGGGTGTCGTCCTCCAGGAAATGCAGCCACAAGCTCATCATGGCTAATGAGAGAGGCTGCCATTATAAATACTGTGGTGTAACATTTCCTGCTAAGAGTCTGAATGAGTGGAAACACCAGATGTGATTTTTGATGGCGATGGATCCATTCAGCTCTCTCATCATCACAGACCATAAAGCATCTCATTTATTCAGTGCTGTTTCACTCACAAGAATCCACCAGTGAGGAATCCAAGAGTAATAATGATGCTTTTGTCTGGAGGTGTGCTGTAAGCACAGAGAGTGAGAAAGCCAAAGGGAAGGCTGGGAACCAGTAGGTCACTGAGCTCGCCTTACACCTCTCGTTCCCACAATGCATTGGCTGCCTTCCCAAATCACAAACTCTTTTTTGCCCCATAGAAAAAAAAAGGTGAATAAGCTTTTATTCTTAACTTTAAAACCCAACCAACTTCTTTTCATCTCACACCGTTAATTTAAGATCACACGACGAACATGAGTTGACTATGTAAACAAGTGCAGAGCTCGAATCCTCGATGCAAGGAATATTTCCCAAGAGTCAGCAACGAACAATTATTCCGCTGTAGGCTGACTGTCCCGTACCATTTTACTCTGGTACCAAAAGGGAAGGGTGGTTATTTTTGTACTATTCCTAATGGAAAATATGTGCCATACTGTACCAAGTTCTACACGGCTTATTCTACTGAACAAATCCTATACCAGAGTTAGCTATACAGCTAATTTGCAAATGTGGAAACTAAAAGGCATACTTCATACATCATACTAACACATTATAGACAATAAGGAGACAACTATCAATACATATATGTGATGTACATGATGATATCTTTAGCTTTCATCTTCAAAGATATTTTAAAACTACTCAAACTTGTACAGTCTATGTACAAATCATGATACAAATTGCTTGAGTTGTCGTGGTGTGAGTCAGTCTATACATCACGCACATGTCAGCAGAACAAAGAAAATATAAGTCAATAAATAAGTCAATAAGTTGTGTTTTTTTATGATAAAACAGTGATGGTAATTTCTTGGTTTAGTGAAATCTAATGAAGAAACTGCAGAGTGCAACAATAGGTGGCCTTTACATACCAGAGAGGACTCTTGCACAACTGTCTCCACTCTCTTTATGCATCAGCCGGAGGATGGCAGCCTCCATAAAGCCTAAAGTACATTAGAAGGCTTCACTAAAGGCTATAAAAGTGAAACAAGTTTGATTTTAAAGCAATAATTCCCTCTCTCAAACATACATGTAGGACGCATATTCCATTTACTGCCAATAGAAACCTTCCTAAATGTGACATACTGGACCTTTAAAAGCGTGTTTACAGTTGGTGAGATATGACCTGGAGCAGAATCACACCTGAGGACACACCTCACACTTGTAAACCTGAGCTGTGCCCAACATGCCACAGGTTTACACATGCTTTTTTTCTTCTTCTGTGACTCTCCCACAAAAACCTCTGTATTTGTAAATCTTACTGCACCGAACAAAGACAAAGAGATCCGTACAGAACACACAGTACTGTGCTGTGCATGTCTACACATGTGGCGCAGGTGAGGTCGGCTGGCAGCCATTAAATGAAAACCCATTGTGGTGGTGATCCTGAGGCCGCTGTTAAAGTCACATGGTGCAACTTTGGTTTGTATGTTACTACTATGCCCCACCCCCTTTTGCCAACCCCCTGAGTGAGACCTATAGAAATAAGTCAAATAAACTACTTTCAGACTGTAATGTGCCCTAAAATGACCAAAAACTAAAACAAAACAGGCCAAATTTTAAGAAATGTGTATGTATCACAAGCAAAGAAATTCTGTCATGTAAGAAATGTTTACTTAAAATGAGTCTTCCTTTACTCGATTAAGCCGAATTTAAGAATTTATGCCTTAGAATGTATTATATTTGCACACACATAATCAATGATGGGGGATTACATGCAAACCGCTGTAATCCAAGCTCAACGTAGGCTATTTCATCTTAGACAAAGTTAGACATTTTTTCTTTTTATTGCAAAAATCTTCTTTTTAGGCAAAAAAAAATTCACTGAGCGATTGTCCTGTGGCTTATTTATTTATTTATTTGTGAAAACCACGTCATCTTGCTTCAATGAGAAGCAATTAAATGTTCAGAACGTCAAATCCAGTGTTCTCTGCCCGTAGCTATAGGCAGTCAAAGGATTTCACTTCCATTTAAAGTCAAATTTATCAACAACT
Organism: Solea senegalensis; assembly: GCF_019176455.1. Classification (NCBI taxonomy): domain Eukaryota; kingdom Metazoa; phylum Chordata; class Actinopteri; order Pleuronectiformes; family Soleidae; genus Solea; species Solea senegalensis. The sequence continues at coordinate 1,646,891 of NC_058034.1, read as the reverse complement.
TTCCACACAGGTTTGTGGCGCACGCTTGTTTTAGTCAAAGACGGCAAAGAAGACGATGAGCATGGACGCTTGCTTTTAAATAGAGGCTATGAGGAGGTTTGTTAGTACACACATCTGTTCAACCCTTCACGTCACTCCAAGAATACAAATGTGGGCAAAATCCCTGCACGTGAGAATAGTCGACTACTGGAATGAAATGAAAAGATTAAGTACTCATGCATGGACCACAGCCATCTATGTGCAAGCGGAAATGCATAGCAGCTCTGCACGCATGGAACATGGCAAGTATGGCGGGGCCCTAGTAGCAAGGTCATTGTGAAAAAATGTTGGGATTAAAGACATTAGAGCTTTACTTTACACATAACATTCCACTCATAGTTTTGAGAAAGATAGCTTTGATTTGTTTACCCTTAAAATTCCCTCGAAAGTTTGATATACTTTACTGTGTACGGTGAACGTCTTCTTAGAAAAGCAGGATATTTGTGCAGTAAAAACTTGGTCAAACTGAGTTCTGCTGGGTCTCTCTTACACTGCGCCCCTTGTTGTCAGACATGAAAAGAGGCAGCTGTTTTTGTCCTCAAGTAAGAGCAGTGAGAGCGGGCAGAGGCTCCCTAAAATAAACAGGCTATCTGTGCAGCCCCAGGGCTGGGTCAGGGTCACACTCCATGGTGCACACTCACTTTGGTTCTCCCTGCCCACGTCCAAAACATGGCCCCTCATCACGTCTTCACTGGCTGAGAACAGATCACCTCCCTTGAGTTAAAACAGTGTTTTGGAAAAACTTGCTGTCCAGAAGTCTGAAAAATTACACTGCCTGATTCGACGGCTCTGAAGGGGGTCGCCATTCCAACTCCAAGCACCTCTTCCCATCTCATTTTAATGTCAAGTGATTCATTTTGGGAAGTACAGTTCATATTCATCTAACGTTTGCGTTGCAGTGTCAGACATCATTAGAAAACTCAAACCATGTGTGAAAGCAGAACAGAGTTCCTGTTATTCTCCACAACACTCATTGTGTTTACATGCATTTTAAAAGTCCATTTGTAGTCGGACTAAGACAGTAATACAGTAGAAAACTAAGATCGAGCTCGTCTTAGTCGCACTAACAGACCTGGATAATGTGACGATTATACATGCATATATACGCTGGAGTCAGACTTGGCATTCTGCACATGTACAATTTCCTAATTTCGTAATATTAAATACATTTGTTAGTAAACTTTTTTATAATAATAATAATTTGGTTGGTAATTATCACTTTATTAAGTGCATTACGTTCAACGTCAATATAAGCGTGTCATTATTGAGTTAATTTTAGGTTTTTACTGTGAAGTATACATCATCAAAAACAACACTTTTATTTTGAAATTCTGTGATTATCATCATGAATACCTTTATTGCGATATCATGATGGAACAGTGTGTTATAATGTTAAAATCCTAGTGTCCACCCACGACTGAACAGTTTTTTTCCTACTTTTTTACTTCTTTCCTTGAGTTTGACATTTCTACTCAGAACCAGTACAACCAATCGGCTTCGTATTGTCTATAATAAACTTAAAGGAGGGTGGAAGCGCCACATGTACTGATTCTAACTGCTGATTCTAATGATGGCTCTGTTCAATATCTGTTTATTGTCATTTATCAACTGCACATTAAGTTCTGGGTCAGGTCACAATCTCTGCAAAACACGAGTATCAACCGAGTCTCTGCATTCATATTCAGCCATGAAAAGATAAGTGTAGTAAAATGCAGCAGTGAGTTCTGAGAACAGAGCAAAAGTTGTTTATGAGTGTCGTGGCCCTCTCACACTGTGAAGCTGTTATGGTCGTGGTTTTAGCTCTGGCTGCACAGAAGACTCACTGGATCACAGATAATGAACTCGGGCATTTACGGCACCAGCTTTTCAGGGGTTGGCTGTGACTACAAAAACACCGTGTGCACTCTCATTAAATCAAAGATGATTTGTGTTTACATAGAATTATTGCAACACAGGGGTTGTTATGTGTAATAATTTGTAAACTCTATGATTCATAC